>NW_026701025.1:0-65607 GCF_030435755.1 Ochotona princeps
ACTCCATTTGGCTCACTAACTTCACACACCATCAGGCTTCCAAGCAGCTCTCAAGGAAACTCAGTTTTCACAGTCTATGCTTAGTGCCCTTTGTATGGCTAGGACTGAAATGAACCTGGTAGAGCATCCCACACAAACGAATGCTCCACATGCGGGTTTCACATGCCACCAACTCCACATATACAGGCAACTTCAGCGCCACAGCCGTTTTCAGATAGCCCTCAAGGCAAAGGCTTCTAGACGCAAATATTGGTTGTGAGCTAATTCAATCAAGGAAACATTGCATGTTGGTGAAGGCCATATTGAAGAAGGATCAGCCCGAGTGGTTCTTGTGTGGGAGAACAACTCCATTTGGCTCACTAACTTCACACACCATCAGGCTTCCAAGCAGCTCTCAAGGAAACTCAGTTTTCACGCTCTATGCTTAGTGCCCATTGTATGGCTAGGACTGAAATGAACCTGGTAGAGCATCCCACACAAACGAATGCTCCACATGCGGGTTTTCACATGCCACCAACTCCACATTCACAGGCAACTTCAGCGCCACAGCCGTTTTCAGATAGCCCCTCAATGCAAAGGCTCTAGACGCAAAATATTGGTGTGAGAGCTAACTCAATCAAGGAAACACTGCATGTTGGTGAAGGGCATATTGAAGAAGGATCAGCCGAGTGGTTCTTGTGGTGAGAACAACTCCATTTGGCTCACTAACTTCACACACCATCAGGCTTCCAAGCAGCTCTCAAGGAAACTCAGTTTTCACACTCTATGCTTAGTGCCCTTTGAGTGCATTATCTAGGAAATGAACCTGGTAGAGCATCCCACACAAACGAATGCTCCACATGCGGGTTTCACATGCCACCAACTCCACATTCACAGGCAACTTCAGCGCCACAGCCGTTTTCAGATAGCCCTCAATGCAAAGGCTCTAGACGCAAATATTGGTGTGAGAGCTAATTCAATCAAGGAAACACTGCATGTTGGTGAAGGGCATATTGAAGAAGGATCAGCCGAGTGGTTCTTGTGGGAGAACAACTCCATTTGGCTCACTAACTTCACACACCATCAGGCTTCCAAGCAGCTCTCAAGGAAACTCAGTTTTCACACTCTATGCTTAGTGCCCTTTGAGTGCATTATCTAGGAATGAACCTGGTAGAGCATCCCACACAAACGATATGCTCCACATGCGGGTTTCACATGCCACCAACTCCACATTCCACAGGCAACTTCAGCGCCACAGCCGTTTTCAGATAGCCCTCAAATGCAAAGGCTCTAGACGCAAATATTGGTGTGAGAGCTAATTCAATCAAGGAAACACTGCATGTTGGTGAAGGGCATATTGAAGAAGGATCAGCAGAGTGGTTCTTGTGGAGAAACAACTCATTTGGCTCACTAACTTCACACACCATCAGGCTTTCCAAGCAGCTCTCAAGGAAACTCAGTTTTCACACTCTATGCTTAGTGCTCTTTGTGTGCCTAAGACTGAAATGAAGCTTGTCAGCATCCCACACAAACGAATGCTCCACATGCGGGTTTCACATGCCACCAACTCCACATTCACAGGCAACTTCAGCGCCACAGCCGTTTTCAGATAGCCCTCAATGCAAAGGCTCTAGATGCAAATATTGGTGTGAGAGCTAACTCAATCAAGGAAACACTGCATGTTGGTGAAGGGCATATTGAAGAAGGATCAGCCGAGTGGTTCTTGATAGGGAGAACAACTCCATTTGGCTCACTAACTTCACAAACCATCAGGCTTCCAAGCAGCTCTCAAGGAAACTCAGTTTTCACAGTCTATGCTTAGTGCCCTTTGTATGGCTAGGACTGAAATGAACCTGGTAGAGCATCCCACACAAACGAATGCTCCACATGCGGGTTTCACATGCCACCAACTCCACAATATACAGGCAACTTCAGCGCCACAGCCGTTTTCAGATAGCCCTCAAGGCAAAGGCTCTAGACGCAAATATTGGTGTGAGAGCTAATTCAATCAAGGAAACATTGCATGTTGGTGAAGGCCATATTGAAGAAGGATCAGCCGAGTGGTTCTTGTGGTGAGAACAACTCCATTTGGCTCACTAACTTCACACACCATCAGGCTTCCAAGCAGCTCTCAAGGAAACTCAGTTTTCACGCTCTATGCTTAGTGCCCATTGTATGGCTAGGACTGAAATGAACCTGGTAGAGCATCCCACACAAACGAATGCTCCACATGCGGGTTTCACATGCCACCAACTCCACATTCACAGGCAACTTCAGCGCCACAGCCGTTTTCAGATAGCCCTCAATGCAAAGGCTCTAGACGCAAATATTGGTGTGAGAGCTAATTCAATCAAGGAAACACTGCCATGTTGGTGAAGGGCATATTGAAGAAGGATCAGCCGAGTGGTTCTTGTGGTAGAACAACTCCATTTGGCTCACTAACTTCACACACCATCAGGCTTCCAAGCAGCTCTCAAGGAAACTCAGTTTTCACACTCTATGCTTAGTGCCCTTTGAGTGCATTATCTAGGAATGAACCTGGTAGAGCATCCCCACACAAACGAATGCTCCACATGCGGGTTTCACATGCCACCAACTCCACATTCACAGGCAACTTCAGCGCCACAGCCGTTTTCAGATAGCCCTCAATGCAAAGGCTCTAGACGCAAATATTGGTGTGAGAGCTAATTCAATCAAGGAAACACTGCATGTTGAGTGAAGGGCATATTGAAGAAGGATCAGCCGAGTGGTTCTTGTGGGAGAACAACTCCATTTGGCTCACTAACTTCACACACCATCAGGCTTCCAAGCAGCTCTCAAGGAAACTCAGTTTTCACACTCTATGCTTAGTGCCCTTTGTATGGCTAGGACTGAAATGAACCTGGTAGAGCCATCCCACACAAACGAATGCTCCACATGCGGGTTTTCACATGCCACCAACTCCACATTCACAGGCAACTTCAGCGCCACAGCCATTTTCAGATAGCCCTCAATGCAAAGGCTCTAGACGCAAATATTGGTGTGAGAGCTAATTCAATCAAGGAAACACTGCATGTTTGGTGAAGGGCATATTGAAAAAGGATCAGCAGAGTGGTTCTTGTGGTGAGAACAACTCCATTTGGCTCACTAACTTCACACACCATCAGGCTTCCAAGCAGCTCTCAAGGAAACTCAGTTTTCACACTCTATGTTAGTGCTCTTTGTGTGCCTAGGACTGAAATGAAGCTTGGTCAGCATCCCACACAAACGAATGCTCCACATGCGGGTTTCACATGCCAGCAACTCCACATTCACAGGCAACTTCAGCGCCACAGCCGTTTTCAGATAGCCCTCAATGCAAAGGCTCTAGACGCAAATATTGGTGTGAGAGCTAATTCAATCAAGGAAACACTGGCATGTTGGTGAAGGGCATATTGAAGAAGGATCAGCCGAGTGGTTCTTGTGGAGAGAACAACTCCATTTTGGCTCACTAACTTCACACACCATCAGGCTTCCAAGCAGCTCTCAAGGAAACTCAGTTTTGCACACTCTATGCTTAGTGCTCTTTGTGTGCCTATTGACTGAAATGAAGCTTGTCAGCATCCCCACACAAACGAATTGCTCCACATGCGGGTTTCACATGCCACCAACTCCACATTCACAGGCAACTTCAGCGCCACAGCCGTTTTCAGATAGCCCACAATGCAAAAGGCTCTAGATCAAATATTGGTGTGAGAGCTAATTCAATCAAGGAAACACTGCATGTTGGTGAAGGGCATATTGAAGAAGGATCAGCCGAGTGGTTCTTGTGGGAGAAACAACTCCATTTGGGCTCACTAACTTCACACACCATCAGGCTTCCAAGCAGCTCTCAAGGAAACTCAGTTTTCACGTTCTATGCTTAGTGCCCTTTGTATGGCTAGGACTGAAATGAACCTGGTAGAGCATCCCACACAAACGAATGCTCCACATGCGGGTTTTCACATGCCACCAACTCCACATTCACAGGCAACTTCAGCGCCACAGCCGTTTTCAGATAGCCCTCAATGCAAAGGCTCTAGACGCAAATATTGGTGTGAGAGCTAATTCAATCAAGGAAACACTGCATGTTGGTGAAGGGCATATTGAAGAAGGATCAGCCGAGTGGTTCTTGTGGAGAGAACAACTCCATTTGGCTCACTAACTTTCACACACCATCAGGTTTCCAAGCAGCTCTCAAGGAAACCTCAGTTTTCACACTCTATGTTTAGTGCTCTTTGAGTGCATTATCTAGGAATGAACCTGGTAGAGCATCCCACACAAACGAATGCTCCACATGCGGGTTTCACATGCCACCAACTCCACATTCACAGGCAACTTCAGCGCCACAGCCGTTTTCAGATAGCCCTGAATGCAAAGGCTCTAGACGCAAATATTGGTGTGAGAGCTAATTCAATCAAGGAAACACTGCATGTTGGGTGAAGGGCATACTTGAAGAAGGATCAGCCGAGTGGTTCTTGTGGGAGAACAACTCCATTTGGCTCACTAACTTCACACACCATCAGGCTTCCAAGCAGCTCTCAAGGAAACTCAGTTTTCACACTCTATGCTTAGTGCCCTCTGAGTGCATTATCTAGGAATGAACCTGGTAGAGCATCCCACACAAACGAATGCTCCACATGCGGGTTTCACATGCCACCAACTCCACATTCACAGGCAACTTCAGCGCCACAGCCGTTTTCAGATAGCCCTCAATGCAAAGGCTCTAGACGCAAATATTGGTGTGAGAGCTAATTCAATCAAGGAAACACTGCATGTTGGTGAAGGGCATATTGAAGAAGGATCAGCCGAGTGGTTCTTGTGGGAGAACAACTCCATTTGGCTCACTAACTTCACACACCATCAGGCTTCCAAGCAGCTCTCAAGGAAACTCAGTTTTCACACTCTATGCTTAGTGCTCTTTGTGTGCCTAGGACTGAAATGAAGCTTGTCAGCATCCCACACAAACGAATGCTCCACATGCGGGTTTCACATGCCACCAACTCCACATATACAGGCAACTTCAGCGCCACAGCCGTTTTCAGATAGCCCTCAATGCAAAGGCTCTAGACGCAAATATTGGTGTGAGAGCTAATTCAATCAAGGAAACACTGCATGTTGGTGAAGGGCATATTGAAGAAGGATCAGCCGAGTGGTTCTTGTGGGAGAACAACTCCATTTGGCTCACTAACTTCACACACCATCAGGCTTCCAAGCAGCTCTCAAGGAAACTCAGTTTTCACACTCTATGCTTAGTGCCCTTTGTATGGCTAGGACTGAAATGAACCTGGTAGAGCATCCCACACAAACGAATGCTCCACATGCGGGTTTCACATGCCACCAACTCCACATATACAGGCAACTTCAGCGCCACAGCCGTTTTCAGATAGCCCTCAATGCAAAGGCTCTAGACGCAAATATTGGTGTGAGAGCTAATTCAATCAAGGAAACACTGCATGTTGGTGAAGGGCATATTGAAGAAGGATCAGCCGAGTGGTTCTTGTGGGAGAACAACTCCATTTGGCTCACTAACTTCACACACCATCAGGCTTCCAAGCAGCTCTCAAGGAAACTCAGTTTTCACACTCTATGCTTAGTGCCCTTTGAGTGCATTATCTAGGAATGAACCTGGTAGAGCATCCCACACAAACGAATGCTCCACATGCGGGTTTTACATGCCACCAACTCCACATTCACAGGCAACTTCAGCGCCACAGCCGTTTTCAGATAGCCCTCAATGCAAAGGCTCTAGACGCAAATATTGGTGTGAGAGCTAATTCAATCAAGGAAACACTGCATGTTGGTGAAGGGCATATTGAAGAAGGATCAGCAGAGTGGTTCTTGTGGGAGAACAACTCCATTTGGCTCACTAACTTCACACACCATCAGGCTTCCAAGCAGCTCTCAAGGAAACTCAGATTTCACACTCTATGCTTAGTGCCCTTTGAGTGCATTATCTAGGAATGAACCTGGTAGAGCATCCCACACAAACGAATGCTCCACATGCGGGTTTCACATGCCACCAACTCCACATTCACAGGCAACTTCAGCGCCACAGCCGTTTTCAGATAGCCCTCAATGCAAAGGCTCTAGACGCAAATATTGGTGTGAGAGCTAACTCAATCAAGGAAACACTGCATGTTGGTGAAGGGCATATTGAAGAAGGATCAGCAGAGTGGTTCTTGTGGGAGAACAACTCCATTTGGCTCACTAACTTCACACACCATCAGGCTTCCAAGCAGCTCTCAAGGAAACTCAGTTTTCACACTCTATGCTTAGTGCCCTTTGTATGGCTAGGACTGAAATGAACCTGGTAGAGCATCCCACACAAACGAATGCTCCACATGCGGGTTTCACATGCCACCAACTCCACATTCACAGGCAACTTCAGCGCCACAGCCGTTTTCAGATAGCCCTCAATGCAAAGGCTCTAGACGCAAATATTGGTGTGAGAGATAACTCAATCAAGGAAACACTGCATGTTGGTGAAGGGCATATTGAAGAAGGATCAGCCGAGTGGTTCTTGTGGGAGAACAACTCCATTTGGCTCACTAACTTCACACACCATCAGGCTTCCAAGCAGCTCTCAAGGAAACTCAGTTTTCACACTCTATGCTTAGTGCTCTTTGTGTGCCTAGGACTGAAATGAAGCTTGTCAGCATCCCACACAAACGAATGCTCCACATGCGGGTTTCACATGCCACCAACTCCACATATACAGGCAACTTCAGCGCCACAGCCGTTTTCAGATAGCCCTCAATGCAAAGGCTCTAGACGCAAATATTGGTGTGAGAGCTAATTCAATCAAGGAAACACTGCATGTTGGTGAAGGGCATATTGAAGAAGGATCAGCCGAGTGGGTTCTTGTGGGAGAACAACTCCATTTGGCTCACTAACTTCACACACCATCAGGCTTCCAAGCAGCTCTCAAGGAAACTCAGTTTTCACACTCTATGCTTAGTGCCCTTTGAGTGCATTATCTAGGAATGAACCTGGTAGAGCATCCCACACAAAACGAATGCTCCACATGCGGGTTTTACATGCCACCAACTCCACATTCACAGGCAACTTCAGCGCCACAGCCGTTTTCAGATAGCCCTCAATGCAAAGGCTCTAGACGCAAATATTGGTGTGAGAGCTAATTCAATCAAGGAAACACTGCATGTTGGTGAAGGGCATATTGAAGAAGGATCAGCAGAGTGGTTCTTGTGGGAGAACAACTCCATTTGGCTCACTAACTTCACACACCATCAGGCTTCCAAGCAGCTCTCAAGGAAACTCAGATTTCACACTCTATGCTTAGTGCTCTTTGTGTGCCTAGGACTGAAATGAAGCTTGTAAGCATCCCACACAAACGAATGCTCCACATGCGGGTTTCACATGCCACCAACTCCACATTCACAGGCAACTTCAGCGCCACAGCCGTTTTCAGATAGCCCTCAATGCAAAGGCTCTAGACGCAAATATTGGTGTGAGAGATAACTCAATCAAGGAAACACTGCATGTTGGTGAAGGGCATATTGAAGAAGGATCAGCCGAGTGGTTCTTGTGGGAGAACAACTCCATTTGGCTCACTAACTTCACACACCATCAGGCTTCCAAGCAGCTCTCAAGGAAACTCAGTTTTCACACTCTATGCTTAGTGCCCTTTGTATGTCTAGGACTGAAATGAACCTGGTAGAGCATCCCACACAAACGAATGCTCCACATGCGGGTTTCACATGCCACCAACTCCACATATACAGGCAACTTCAGCGCCACAGCCGTTTTCAGATAGCCCTCAATGCAAAGGCTCTAGACGCAAATATTGGTGTGAGAGCTAATTCAATCAAGGAAACACTGCATGTTGGTGAAGGGCATATTGAAGAAGGATCAGCCGAGTGGTTCTTGTGGGAGAACAACTCCATTTGGCTCACTAACTTCACACACCATCAGGCTTCCAAGCAGCTCTCAAGGAAACTCAGTTTTCACACTCTATGCTTAGTGCCCTTTGAGTGCATTATCTAGGGATGAACCTGGTAGAGCATCCCACACAAACGAATGCTCCACATGCGGGTTTTACATGCCACCAACTCCACATTCACAGGCAACTTCAGCGCCACAGCCGTTTTCAGATAGCCCTCAATGCAAAGGCTCTAGACGCAAATATTGGTGTGAGAGCTAATTCAATCAAGGAAACACTGCATGTTGGTGAAGGGCATATTGAAGAAGGATCAGCAGAGTGGTTCTTGTGGGAGAACAACTCCATTTGGCTCACTAACTTCACACACCATCAGGCTTCCAAGCAGCTCTCAAGGAAACTCAGATTTCACACTCTATGCTTAGTGCTCTTTGTGTGCCTAGGACTGAAATGAAGCTTGTTCAGCATCCCACACAAACGAATGCTCCACATGCGGGTTTCACATGCCACCAACTCCACATTCACAGGCAACTTCAGCGCCACAGCCGTTTTCAGATAGCCCTCAATGCAAAGGCTCTAGACGCAAATATTGGTGTGAGAGCTAACTCAATCAAGGAAACACTGCATGTTGGTGAAGGGCATATTGAAGAAGGATCAGCCGAGTGGTTCTTGTGGGAGAACAACTCCATTTGGCTCACTAACTTCACACACCATCAGGCTTCCAAGCAGCTCTCAAGGAAACTCAGTTTTCACACTCTATGCTTAGTGCCCTTTGTATGGCTAGGACTGAAATGAACCTGGTAGAGCATCCCACACAAACGAATGCTCCACATGCGGGTTTCACATGCCACCAACTCCACATTCACAGGCAACTTCAGCGCCACAGCCGTTTTCAGATAGCCCTCAATGCAAAGGCTCTAGACGCAAATATTGGTGTGAGAGCTAACTCAATCAAGGAAACACTGCATGTTGGTGAAGGGCATATTGAAGAAGGATCAGCCGAGTGGTTCTTGTGGGAGAACAACTCCATTTGGCTCACTAACTTCACACACCATCAGGTTTCCAAGCAGCTCTCAAGGAAACTCAGTTTTCACACTCTATGTTTAGTGCTCTTTGAGTGCATTATCTAGGAATGAACCTGGTAGAGCATCCCACACAAACGAATGCTCCACATGCGGGTTTCACATGCCACCAACTCCACATTCACAGGCAACTTCAGCGCCACAGCCGTTTTCAGATAGCCCTGAATGCAAAGGCTCTAGACGCAAATATTGGTGTGAGAGCTAATTCAATCAAGGAAACACTGCATGTTGGTGAAGGGCATATTGAAGAAGGATCAGCCGAGTGGTTCTTGTGGGAGAACAACTCCATTTGGCTCACTAACTTCACACACCATCAGGCTTCCAAGCAGCTCTCAAGGAAACTCAGTTTTCACACTCTATGCTTAGTGCCCTCTGAGTGCATTATCTAGGAATGAACCTGGTAGAGCATCCCACACAAACGAATGCTCCACATGCGGGTTTCACATGCCACCAACTCCACATTCACAGGCAACTTCAGCGCCACAGCCGTTTTCAGATAGCCCTCAATGCAAAGGCTCTAGACGCAAATATTGGTGTGAGAGCTAATTCAATCAAGGAAACACTGCATGTTGGTGAAGGGCATATTGAAGAAGGATCAGCCGAGTGGTTCTTGTGGGAGAACAACTCCATTTGGCTCACTAACTTCACACACCATCAGGCTTCCAAGCAGCTCTCAAGGAAACTCAGTTTTCACACTCTATGCTTAGTGCTCTTTGTGTGCCTAGGACTGAAATGAAGCTTGTCAGCATCCCACACAAACGAATGCTCCACATGCGGGTTTCACATGCCACCAACTCCACATATACAGGCAACTTCAGCGCCACAGCCGTTTTCAGATAGCCCTCAATGCAAAGGCTCTAGACGCAAATATTGGTGTGAGAGCTAATTCAATCAAGGAAACACTGCATGTTGGTGAAGGGCATATTGAAGAAGGATCAGCCGAGTGGTTCTTGTGGGAGAACAACTCCATTTGGCTCACTAACTTCACACACCATCAGGCTTCCAAGCAGCTCTCAAGGAAACTCAGTTTTCACACTCTATGCTTAGTGCCCTTTGTATGGCTAGGACTGAAATGAACCTGGTAGAGCATCCCACACAAACGAATGCTCCACATGCGGGTTTCACATGCCACCAACTCCACATATACAGGCAACTTCAGCGCCACAGCCGTTTTCAGATAGCCCTCAATGCAAAGGCTCTAGACGCAAATATTGGTGTGAGAGCTAATTCAATCAAGGAAACACTGCATGTTGGTGAAGGGCATATTGAAGAAGGATCAGCCGAGTGGTTCTTGTGGGAGAACAACTCCATTTGGCTCACTAACTTCACACACCATCAGGCTTCCAAGCAGCTCTCAAGGAAACTCAGTTTTCACACTCTATGCTTAGTGCCCTTTGAGTGCATTATCTAGGAATGAACCTGGTAGAGCATCCCACACAAACGAATGCTCCACATGCGGGTTTTACATGCCACCAACTCCACATTCACAGGCAACTTCAGCGCCACAGCCGTTTTCAGATAGCCCTCAATGCAAAGGCTCTAGACGCAAATATTGGTGTGAGAGCTAATTCAATCAAGGAAACACTGCATGTTGGTGAAGGGCATATTGAAGAAGGATCAGCAGAGTGGTTCTTGTGGGAGAACAACTCCATTTGGCTCACTAACTTCACACACCATCAGGCTTCCAAGCAGCTCTCAAGGAAACTCAGATTTCACACTCTATGCTTAGTGCCCTTTGAGTGCATTATCTAGGAATGAACCTGGTAGAGCATCCCACACAAACGAATGCTCCACATGCGGGTTTCACATGCCACCAACTCCACATTCACAGGCAACTTCAGCGCCACAGCCGTTTTCAGATAGCCCTCAATGCAAAGGCTCTAGACGCAAATATTGGTGTGAGAGCTAACTCAATCAAGGAAACACTGCATGTTGGTGAAGGGCATATTGAAGAAGGATCAGCAGAGTGGTTCTTGTGGGAGAACAACTCCATTTGGCTCACTAACTTCACACACCATCAGGCTTCCAAGCAGCTCTCAAGGAAACTCAGTTTTCACACTCTATGCTTAGTGCCCTTTGTATGGCTAGGACTGAAATGAACCTGGTAGAGCATCCCACACAAACGAATGCTCCACATGCGGGTTTCACATGCCACCAACTCCACATTCACAGGCAACTTCAGCGCCACAGCCGTTTTCAGATAGCCCTCAATGCAAAGGCTCTAGACGCAAATATTGGTGTGAGAGATAACTCAATCAAGGAAACACTGCATGTTGGTGAAGGGCATATTGAAGAAGGATCAGCCGAGTGGTTCTTGTGGGAGAACAACTCCATTTGGCTCACTAACTTCACACACCATCAGGCTTCCAAGCAGCTCTCAAGGAAACTCAGTTTTCACACTCTATGCTTAGTGCTCTTTGTGTGCCTAGGACTGAAATGAAGCTTGTCAGCATCCCACACAAACGAATGCTCCACATGCGGGTTTCACATGCCACCAACTCCACATATACAGGCAACTTCAGCGCCACAGCCGTTTTCAGATAGCCCTCAATGCAAAGGCTCTAGACGCAAATATTGGTGTGAGAGCTAATTCAATCAAGGAAACACTGCATGTTGGTGAAGGGCATATTGAAGAAGGATCAGCCGAGTGGTTCTTGTGGGAGAACAACTCCATTTGGCTCACTAACTTCACACACCATCAGGCTTCCAAGCAGCTCTCAAGGAAACTCAGTTTTCACACTCTATGCTTAGTGCCCTTTGAGTGCATTATCTAGGAATGAACCTGGTAGAGCATCCCACACAAACGAATGCTCCACATGCGGGTTTTACATGCCACCAACTCCACATTCACAGGCAACTTCAGCGCCACAGCCGTTTTCAGATAGCCCTCAATGCAAAGGCTCTAGACGCAAATATTGGTGTGAGAGCTAATTCAATCAAGGAAACACTGCATGTTGGTGAAGGGCATATTGAAGAAGGATCAGCAGAGTGGTTCTTGTGGGAGAACAACTCCATTTGGCTCACTAACTTCACACACCATCAGGCTTCCAAGCAGCTCTCAAGGAAACTCAGATTTCACACTCTATGCTTAGTGCTCTTTGTGTGCCTAGGACTGAAATGAAGCTTGTAAGCATCCCACACAAACGAATGCTCCACATGCGGGTTTCACATGCCACCAACTCCACATTCACAGGCAACTTCAGCGCCACAGCCGTTTTCAGATAGCCCTCAATGCAAAGGCTCTAGACGCAAATATTGGTGTGAGAGATAACTCAATCAAGGAAACACTGCATGTTGGTGAAGGGCATATTGAAGAAGGATCAGCCGAGTGGTTCTTGTGGGAGAACAACTCCATTTGGCTCACTAACTTCACACACCATCAGGCTTCCAAGCAGCTCTCAAGGAAACTCAGTTTTCACACTCTATGCTTAGTGCCCTTTGTATGTCTAGGACTGAAATGAACCTGGTAGAGCATCCCACACAAACGAATGCTCCACATGCGGGTTTCACATGCCACCAACTCCACATATACAGGCAACTTCAGCGCCACAGCCGTTTTCAGATAGCCCTCAATGCAAAGGCTCTAGACGCAAATATTGGTGTGAGAGCTAATTCAATCAAGGAAACACTGCATGTTGGTGAAGGGCATATTGAAGAAGGATCAGCCGAGTGGTTCTTGTGGGAGAACAACTCCATTTGGCTCACTAACTTCACACACCATCAGGCTTCCAAGCAGCTCTCAAGGAAACTCAGTTTTCACACTCTATGCTTAGTGCCCTTTGAGTGCATTATCTAGGGATGAACCTGGTAGAGCATCCCACACAAACGAATGCTCCACATGCGGGTTTTACATGCCACCAACTCCACATTCACAGGCAACTTCAGCGCCACAGCCGTTTTCAGATAGCCCTCAATGCAAAGGCTCTAGACGCAAATATTGGTGTGAGAGCTAATTCAATCAAGGAAACACTGCATGTTGGTGAAGGGCATATTGAAGAAGGATCAGCAGAGTGGTTCTTGTGGGAGAACAACTCCATTTGGCTCACTAACTTCACACACCATCAGGCTTCCAAGCAGCTCTCAAGGAAACTCAGATTTCACACTCTATGCTTAGTGCTCTTTGTGTGCCTAGGACTGAAATGAAGCTTGTTCAGCATCCCACACAAACGAATGCTCCACATGCGGGTTTCACATGCCACCAACTCCACATTCACAGGCAACTTCAGCGCCACAGCCGTTTTCAGATAGCCCTCAATGCAAAGGCTCTAGACGCAAATATTGGTGTGAGAGCTAACTCAATCAAGGAAACACTGCATGTTGGTGAAGGGCATATTGAAGAAGGATCAGCCGAGTGGTTCTTGTGGGAGAACAACTCCATTTGGCTCACTAACTTCACACACCATCAGGCTTCCAAGCAGCTCTCAAGGAAACTCAGTTTTCACACTCTATGCTTAGTGCCCTTTGTATGGCTAGGACTGAAATGAACCTGGTAGAGCATCCCACACAAACGAATGCTCCACATGCGGGTTTCACATGCCACCAACTCCACATTCACAGGCAACTTCAGCGCCACAGCCGTTTTCAGATAGCCCTCAATGCAAAGGCTCTAGACGCAAATATTGGTGTGAGAGCTAATTCAATCAAGGAAACACTGCATGTTGGTGAAGGGCATATTGAAGAAGGATCAGCCGAGTGGTTCTTGTGGGAGAACAACTCCATTTGGCTCACTAACTTCACACACCATCAGGCTTCCAAGCAGCTCTCAAGGAAACTCAGTTTTCACACTCTATGCTTAGTGCCCTTTGAGTGCATTATCTAGGGATGAACCTGGTAGAGCATCCCACACAAACGAATGCTCCACATGCGGGTTTTACATGCCACCAACTCCACATTCACAGGCAACTTCAGCGCCACAGCCGTTTTCAGATAGCCCTCAATGCAAAGGCTCTAGACGCAAATATTGGTGTGAGAGCTAATTCAATCAAGGAAACACTGCATGTTGGTGAAGGGCATATTGAAGAAGGATCAGCAGAGGGGTTCTTGTGGGAGAACAACTCCATTTGGCTCACTAACTTCACACACCATCAGGCTTCCAAGCAGCTCTCAAGGAAACTCAGATTTCACACTCTATGCTTAGTGCTCTTTGTGTGCCTAGGACTGAAATGAAGCTTGGAGAGCATCCCACACAAACGAATGCTCCCCATGCGGGTTTCACATGCCACCAACTCCACATTCACAGGCAACTTCAGCGCCACAGCCGTTTTCAGATAGCCCTCAATGCAAAGGCTCTAGACGCAAATATTGGTGTGAGAGCTAATTCAATCAAGGAAACACTGCATGTTGGTGAAGGGCATATTGAAGAAGGATCAGCCGAGTGGTTCTTGTGGGAGAACAACTCCATTTGGCTCACTAACTTCACACACCATCAGGCTTCCAAGCAGCTCTCAAGGAAACTCAGTTTTCACGCTCTATGCTTAGTGCCCTTTGTATGGCTAGGACTGAAATGAACCTGGTAGAGCATCCCACACAAACGAATGCTCCACATGCGGGTTTCACATGCCACCAACTCCACATTCACAGGCAACTTCAGCGCCACAGCCGTTTTCAGATAGCCCTCAATGCAAAGGCTCTAGACGCAAATATTGGTGTGAGAGCTAATTCAATCAAGGAAACACTGCATGTTGGTGAAGGGCATATTGAAGAAGGATCAGCCGAGTGGTTCTTGTGGGAGAACAACTCCATTTGGCTCACTAACTTCACACACCATCAGGCTTCCAAGCAGCTCTCAAGGAAACTCAGTTTTCACACTCTATGCTTAGTGCCCTTTGAGTGCATTATCTAGGAATGAACCTGGTAGAGCATCCCACACAAACGAATGCTCCACATGCGGGTTTCACATGCCACCAACTCCACATTCACAGGCAACTTCAGCGCCACAGCCGTTTTCAGATAGCCCTCAATGCAAAGGCTCTAGACGCAAATATAGGTGTGAGAGCTAATTCAATCAAGGAAACACTGCATGTTGGTGAAGGGCATATTGAAGAAGGATCAGCCGAGTGGTTCTTGTGGGAGAACAACTCCATTTGGCTCACTAACTTCACACACCATCAGGCTTCCAAGCAGCTCTCAAGGAAACTCCGTTTTCACACTCTATGCTTAGTGCTCTTTGTGTGCCTAGGACTGAAATGAAGCTTGGTCAGCATCCCACACAAACGAATGCTCCACATGCGGGTTTCACATGCCACCAACTCCACATTCACAGGCAACTTCAGCGCCACAGCCGTTTTCAGATAGCCCTCAATGCAAAGGCTCTAGACGCAAATATTGGTGTGAGAGCTAATTCAATCAAGGAAACACTGCATGTTGGTGAAGGGCATATTGAAGAAGGATCAGCCGAGTGGTTCTTGTGGGAGAACAACTCCATTTGGCTCACTAACTTCACACACCATCAGGCTTCCAAGCAGCTCTCAAGGAAACTCAGTTTTCACACTCTATGCTTAGTGCCCTTTGAGTGCATTATCTAGGAATGAACCTGGTAGAGCATCCCACACAAACGAATGCTCCACATGCGGGTTTCACATGCCACCAACTCCACATTCACAGGCAACTTCAGCGCCACAGCCGTTTTCAGATAGCCCTCAATGCAAAGGCTCTAGACGCAAATATAGGTGTGAGAGCTAATTCAATCAAGGAAACACTGCATGTTGGTGAAGGGCATATTGAAGAAGGATCAGCCGAGTGGTTCTTGTGGGAGAACAACTCCATTTGGCTCACTAACTTCACACACCATCAGGCTTCCAAGCAGCTCTCAAGGAATCTCAGTTTTCACGCTCTATGCTTAGTGCTCTTTGTGTGCCTAGGACTGAAATGAAGCTTGGTCAGCATCCCACACAAACGAATGCTCCACATGCGGGTTTCACATGCCACCAACTCCACATTCACAGGCAACTTCAGCGCCACAGCCGTTTTCAGATAGCCCTCAATGCAAAGGCTCTAGACGCAAATATTGGTGTGAGAGCTAATTCAATCAAGGAAACACTGCATGTTGGTGAAGGGCATATTGAAGAAGGATCAGCCGAGTGGTTCTTGTGGGAGAACAACTCCATTTGGCTCACTAACTTCACACACCATCAGGCTTCCAAGCAGCTCTCAAGGAAACTCAGTTTTCACACTCTATGCTTAGTGCCCTTTGAGTGCATTATCTAGGAATGAACCTGGTAGAGCATTCCACACAAACGAATGCTCCACATGCGGGATTCACATGACACCAACTCCACATTCACAGGCAACTTCAGCGCCACAGCCGTTTTCAGATAGCCCTCAATGCAAAGGCTCTAGACGCAAATATTGGTGTGAGAGCTAATTCAATCAAGGAAACACTGCATGTTGGTGAAGGGCATATTGAAGAAGGATCAGCCGAGTGGTTCTTGTGGGAGAACAACTCCATTTGGCTCACTAACTTCACACACCATCAGGCTTCCAAGCAGCTCTCAAGGAAACTCAGGTTTCAAACTCTATGCTTAGTGCCCTTTGAGTGCATTATCTAGGAATGAACCTGGTAGAGCATCCCACACAAACGAATGCTCCACATGCGGGTTTTACATGCCACCAACTCCACATTCACAGGCAACTTCAGCGCCACAGCCGTTTTCAGATAGCCCTCAATGCAAAGGCTCTAGACGCAAATATTGGTGTGAGAGCTAATTCAATCAAGGAAACACTGCATGTTGGTGAAGGGCATATTGAAGAAGGATCAGCCGAGTGGTTCTTGTGGGAGAACAACTCCATTTGGCTCACTAACTTCACACACCATCAGGCTTCCAAGCAGCTCTCAAGGAAACTCAGATTTCACACTCTATGCTTAGTGCTCTTTGTGTGCCTAGGACTGAAATGAAGCTTGTTCAGCATCCCACACAAACGAATGCTCCACATGCGGGTTTCACATGCCACCAACTCCACATTCACAGGCAACTTCAGCGCCACAGCCGTTTTCAGATAGCCCTCAATGCAAAGGCTCTAGACGCAAATATTGGTGTGAGAGCTAACTCAATCAAGGAAACACTGCATGTTGGTGAAGGGCATATTGAAGAAGGATCAGCAGAGTGGTTCTTGTGGGAGAACAACTCCATTTGGCTCACTAACTTCACACACCATCAGGCTTCCAAGCAGCTCTCAAGGAAACTCAGTTTTCACACTCTATGCTTAGTGCCCTTTGTATGGCTAGGACTGAAATGAACCTGGTAGAGCATCCCACACAAACGAATGCTCCACATGCGGGTTTCACATGCCACCAACTCCACATTCACAGGCAACTTCAGCGCCACAGCCGTTTTCAGATAGCCCTCAATGCAAAGGCTCTAGACGCAAATATTGGTGTGAGAGATAACTCAATCAAGGAAACACTGCATGTTGGTGAAGGGCATATTGAAGAAGGATCAGCCGAGTGGTTCTTGTGGGAGAACAACTCCATTTGGCTCACTAACTTCACACACCATCAGGCTTCCAAGCAGCTCTCAAGGAAACTCAGTTTTCACACTCTATGCTTAGTGCTCTTTGTGTGCCTAGGACTGAAATGAAGCTTGTCAGCATCCCACACAAACGAATGCTCCACATGCGGGTTTCACATGCCACCAACTCCACATATACAGGCAACTTCAGCGCCACAGCCGTTTTCAGATAGCCCTCAATGCAAAGGCTCTAGACGCAAATATTGGTGTGAGAGCTAATTCAATCAAGGAAACACTGCATGTTGGTGAAGGGCATATTGAAGAAGGATCAGCCGAGTGGTTCTTGTGGGAGAACAACTCCATTTGGCTCACTAACTTCACACACCATCAGGCTTCCAAGCAGCTCTCAAGGAAACTCAGTTTTCACACTCTATGCTTAGTGCCCTTAGAGTGCATTATCTAGGAATGAACCTGGTAGAGCATCCCACACAAACGAATGCTCCACATGCGGGTTTTACATGCCACCAACTCCACATTCACAGGCAACTTCAGCGCCACAGCCGTTTTCAGATAGCCCTCAATGCAAAGGCTCTAGACGCAAATATTGGTGTGAGAGCTAATTCAATCAAGGAAACACTGCATGTTGGTGAAGGGCATATTGAAGAAGGATCAGCAGAGTGGTTCTTGTGGGAGAACAACTCCATTTGGCTCACTAACTTCACACACCATCAGGCTTCCAAGCAGCTCTCAAGGAAACTCAGATTTCACACTCTATGCTTAGTGCTCTTTGTGTGCCTAGGACTGAAATGAAGCTTGTCAGCATCCCACACAAACGAATGCTCCACATGAGGGTTTCACATGCCACCAACTCCACATTCACAGGCAACTTCAGCGCCACAGCCGTTTTCAGATAGCCCTCAATGCAAAGGCTCTAGACGCAAATATTGGTGTGAGAGATAACTCAATCAAGGAAACACTGCATGTTGGTGAAGGGCATATTGAAGAAGGATCAGCCGAGTGGTTCTTGTGGGAGAACAACTCCATTTGGCTCACTAACTTCACACACCATCAGGCTTCCAAGCAGCTCTCAAGGAAACTCAGTTTTCACACTCTATGCTTAGTGCCCTTTGTATGTCTAGGACTGAAATGAACCTGGTAGAGCATCCCACACAAACGAATGCTCCACATGCGGGTTTCACATGCCACCAACTCCACATATACAGGCAACTTCAGCGCCACAGCCGTTTTCAGATAGCCCTCAATGCAAAGGCTCTAGACGCAAATATTGGTGTGAGAGCTAATTCAATCAAGGAAACACTGCATGTTGGTGAAGGGCATATTGAAGAAGGATCAGCCGAGTGGTTCTTGTGGGAGAACAACTCCATTTGGCTCACTAACTTCACACACCATCAGGCTTCCAAGCAGCTCTCAAGGAAACTCAGTTTTCACACTCTATGCTTAGTGCCCTTTGAGTGCATTATCTAGGGATGAACCTGGTAGAGCATCCCACACAAACGAATGCTCCACATGCGGGTTTTACATGCCACCAACTCCACATTCACAGGCAACTTCAGCGCCACAGCCGTTTTCAGATAGCCCTCAATGCAAAGGCTCTAGACGCAAATATTGGTGTGAGAGCTAATTCAATCAAGGAAACATTGCATGTTGGTGAAGGGCATATTGAAGAAGGATCAGCAGAGTGGTTCTTGTGGGAGAACAACTCCATTTGGCTCACTAACTTCACACACCATCAGGCTTCCAAGCAGCTCTCAAGGAAACTCAGATTTCACACTCTATGCTTAGTGCTCTTTGTGTGCCTAGGACTGAAATGAAGCTTGTTCAGCATCCCACACAAACGAATGCTCCACATGCGGGTTTCACATGCCACCAACTCCACATTCACAGGCAACTTCAGCGCCACAGCCGTTTTCAGATAGCCCTCAATGCAAAGGCTCTAGACGCAAATATTGGTGTGAGAGCTAACTCAATCAAGGAAACACTGCATGTTGGTGAAGGGCATATTGAAGAAGGATCAGCCGAGTGGTTCTTGTGGGAGAACAACTCCATTTGGCTCACTAACTTCACACACCATCAGGCTTCCAAGCAGCTCTCAAGGAAACTCAGTTTTCACACTCTATGCTTAGTGCCCTTTGTATGGCTAGGACTGAAATGAACCTGGTAGAGCATCCCACACAAACGAATGCTCCACATGCGGGTTTCACATGCCACCAACTCCACATTCACAGGCAACTTCAGCGCCACAGCCGTTTTCAGATAGCCCTCAATGCAAAGGCTCTAGACGCAAATATTGGTGTGAGAGCTAATTCAATCAAGGAAACACTGCATGTTGGTGAAGGGCATATTGAAGAAGGATCAGCCGAGTGGTTCTTGTGGGAGAACAACTCCATTTGGCTCACTAACTTCACACACCATCAGGCTTCCAAGCAGCTCTCAAGGAAACTCAGTTTTCACACTCTATGCTTAGTGCCCTTTGAGTGCATTATCTAGGGATGAACCTGGTACAGCATCCCACACAAACGAATGCTCCACATGCGGGTTTTACATGCCACCAACTCCACATTCACAGGCAACTTCAGCGCCACAGCCGTTTTCAGATAGCCCTCAATGCAAAGGCTCTAGACGCAAATATTGGTGTGAGAGCTAATTCAATCAAGGAAACACTGCATGTTGGTGAAGGGCATATTGAAGAAGGATCAGCAGAGTGGTTCTTGTGGGAGAACAACTCCATTTGGCTCACTAACTTCACACACCATCAGGCTTCCAAGCAGCTCTCAAGGAAACTCAGATTTCACACTCTACGCTTAGTGCTCTTTGTGTGCCTAGGACTGAAATGAAGCTTGGAGAGCATCCCACACAAACGAA
Organism: Ochotona princeps; assembly: GCF_030435755.1. NCBI lineage: Eukaryota > Metazoa > Chordata > Mammalia > Lagomorpha > Ochotonidae > Ochotona > Ochotona princeps. The sequence goes on from NW_026701025.1 coordinate 20,289, forward strand.
TGCTCCACATGCGGGTTTCACATGCCACCAACTCCACATTCACAGGCAACTTCAGCGCCACAGCCGTTTTCAGATAGCCCTCAATGCAAAGGCTCTAGACGCAAATATTGGTGTGAGAGCTAACTCAATCAAGGAAACACTGCATGTTGGTGAAGGGCATATTGAAGAAGGATCAGCAGAGTGGTTCTTGTGGGAGAACAACTCCATTTGGCTCACTAACTTCACACACCATCAGGCTTCCAAGCAGCTCTCAAGGAAACTCAGTTTTCACACTCTATGCTTAGTGCCCTTTGTATGGCTAGGACTGAAATGAACCTGGTAGAGCATCCCACACAAACGAATGCTCCACATGCGGGTTTCACATGCCACCAACTCCACATTCACAGGCAACTTCAGCGCCACAGCCGTTTTCAGATAGCCCTCAATGCAAAGGCTCTAGACGCAAATATTGGTGTGAGAGCTAATTCAATCAAGGAAACACTGCATGTTGGTGAAGGGCATATTGAAGAAGGATCAGCCGAGTGGTTCTTGTGGGAGAACAACTCCATTTGGCTCACTAACTTCACACACCATCAGGCTTCCAAGCAGCTCTCAAGGAAACTCAGTTTTCACACTCTATGCTTCGTGCCCTTTGAGTGCATTATCTAGGAATGAACCTGGAAGAGCATCCCACACAAACGAATGCTCCACATGCGGGTTTTACATGCCACCAACTCCACATTCACAGGCAACTTCAGCACCACAGCCGTTTTCAGATAGCCCTCAATGCAAAGGCTCTAGACGCAAATATTGGTGTGAGAGCTAATTCAATCAAGAAACACTGCATGTTGGTGAAGGGCATATTGAAGAAGGATCAGCAGAGTGGTTCTTGTGGGAGAACAACTCCATTTGGCTCACTAACTTCACACACCATCAGGCTTCCAAGCAGCTCTCAAGGAAACTCAGATTTCACACTCTATGCTTAGTGCTCTTTGTGTGCCTAGGACTGAAATGAAGCTTGTTCAGCATCCCACACAAACGAATGCTCCACATGCGGGTTTCACATGCCACCAACTCCACATTCACAGGCAACTTCAGCGCCACAGCCGTTTTCAGATAGCCCTCAATGCAAAGGCTCTAGACGCAAATATTGGTGTGAGAGCTAACTCAATCAAGGAAACACTGCATGTTGGTGAAGGGCATATTGAAGAAGGATCAGCCGAGTGGTTCTTGTGGGAGAACAACTCCATTTGGCTCACTAACTTCACACACCATCAGGCTTCCAAGCAGCTCTCAAGGAAACTCAGTTTTCACACTCTATGCTTAGTGCCCTTTGTATGGCTAGGACTGAAATGAACCTGGTAGAGCATCCCACACAAACGAATGCTCCACATGCGGGTTTCACATGCCACCAACTCCACATTCACAGGCAACTTCAGCGCCACAGCCGTTTTCAGATAGCCCTCAATGCAAAGGCTCTAGACGCAAATATTGGTGTGAGAGCTAATTCAATCAAGGAAACACTGCATGTTGGTGAAGGGCATATTGAAGAAGGATCAGCCGAGTGGTTCTTGTGGGAGAACAACTCCATTTGGCTCACTAACTTCACACACCATCAGGCTTCCAAGCAGCTCTCAAGAAACTCAGTTTTCACACTCTATGCTTAGTGCCCTTTGAGTGCATTATCTAGGGATGAACCTGGTAGAGCATCCCACACAAACGAATGCTCCACATGCGGGTTTCACATGCCACCAACTCCACATTCACAGGCAACTTCAGCGCCACAGCCGTTTTCAGATAGCCCTCAATGCAAAGGCTCTAGACGCAAATATTGGTGTGAGAGCTAATTCAATCAAGGAAACACTGCATGTTGGTGAAGGGCATATTGAAGAAGGATCAGCCGAGTGGTTCTTGTGGAGAACAACTCCATTTGGCTCACTAACTTCACACACCATCAGGCTTCCAAGCAGCTCTCAAGGAAACTCAGATTTCACACTCTATGCTTAGTGCTCTTTGTGTGCCTAGGACTGAAATGAAGCTTGGAGAGCATCCCACACAAACGAATGCTCCACATGCGGGTTTCACATGCCACCAACTCCACATTCACAGGCAACTTCAGCGCCACAGCCGTTTTCAGATAGCCCTCAATGCAAAGGCTCTAGACGCAAATATTGGTGTGAGAGCTAACTCAATCAAGGAAACACTGCATGTTGGTGAAGGGCATATTGAAGAAGGATCAGCAGAGTGGTTCTTGTGGGAGAACAACTCCATTTGGCTCACTAACTTCACACACCATCAGGCTTCCAAGCAGCTCTCAAGGAAACTCAGTTTTCACACTCTATGCTTAGTGCCCTTTGTATGGCTAGGACTGAAATGAACCTGGTAGAGCATCCCACACAAACGAATGCTCCACATGCGGGTTTCACATGCCACCAACTCCACATTCACAGGCAACTTCAGCGCCACAGCCGTTTTCAGATAGCCCTCAATGCAAAGGCTCTAGACGCAAATATTGGTGTGAGAGCTAATTCAATCAAGGAAACACTGCATGTTGGTGAAGGGCATATTGAAGAAGGATCAGCCGAGTGGTTCTTGTGGGAGAACAACTCCATTTGGCTCACTAACTTCACACACCATCAGGCTTCCAAGCAGCTCTCAAGGAAACTCAGTTTTCACACTCTATGCTTCGTGCCCTTTGAGTGCATTATCTAGGAATGAACCTGGAAGAGCATCCCACACAAACGAATGCTCCACATGCGGGTTTTACATGCCACCAACTCCACATTCACAGGCAACTTCAGCACCACAGCCGTTTTCAGATAGCCCTCAATGCAAAGGCTCTAGACGCAAATATTGGTGTGAGAGCTAACTCAATCAAGGAAACACTGCATGTTGGTGAAGGGCATATTGAAGAAGGATCAGCAGAGTGGTTCTTGTGGGAGAACAACTCCATTTGGCTCACTAACTTCACACACCATCAGGCTTCCAAGCAGCTCTCAAGGAAACTCAGTTTTCACGCTCTATGCTTAGTGCCCTTTGTATGGCTAGGACTGAAATGAACCTGGTAGAGCATCCCACACAAACGAATGCTCCACATGCGGGTTCACATGCCACCAACTCCACATTCACAGGCAACTTCAGCGCCACAGCCGTTTTCAGATAGCCCTCAATGCAAAGGCTCTAGACGCAAATATTGGTGTGAGAGCTAATTCAATCAAGGAAACACTGCATGTTGGTGAAGGGCATATTGAAGAAGGATCAGCAGAGTGGTTCTTGTGGGAGAACAACTCCATTTGGCTCACTAACTTCACACACCATCAGGCTTCCAAGCAGCTCTCAAGGAAACTCCGTTTTCACACTCTATGCTTAGTGCTCTTTGTGTGCCTAGGACTGAAATGAAGCTTGGTCAGCATCCCACACAAACGAATGCTCCACATGCGGGTTTCACATGCCACCAACTCCACATTCACAGGCAACTTCAGCGCCACAGCCGTTTTCAGATAGCCCTCAATGCAAAGGCTCTAGACGCAAATATTGGTGTGAGAGCTAATTCAATCAAGGAAACACTGCATGTTGGTGAAGGGCATATTGAAGAAGGATCAGCAGAGTGGTTCTTGTGGGAGAACAAATCCATTTGGCTCACTAACTTCACACACCATCAGGCTTCCAAGCAGCTCTCAAGGAAACTCAGTTTTCACACTCTATGCTTAGTGCCCTTTGAGTGCATTATCTAGGAATGAACCTGGTAGAGCATCCCACACAAACGAATGCTCCACATGCGGGTTTCACATGCCACCAACTCACATTCACAGGCAACTTCAGCGCCACAGCCGTTTTCAGATAGCCCTCAATGCAAAGGCTCTAGACGCAAATATAGGTGTGAGAGCTAATTCAATCAAGGAAACACTGCATGTTGGTGAAGGGCATATTGAAGAAGGATCAGCCGAGTGGTTCTTGTGGGAGAACAACTCCATTTGGCTCACTAACTTCACACACCATCAGGCTTCCAAGCAGCTCTCAAGGAATCTCAGTTTTCACGCTCTATGCTTAGTGCTCTTTGTGTGCCTAGGACTGAAATGAAGCTTGGTCAGCATCCCACACAAACGAATGCTCCACATGCGGGTTTCACATGCCACCAACTCCACATTCACAGGCAACTTCAGCGCCACAGCCGTTTTCAGATAGCCCTCAATGCAAAGGCTCTAGACGCAAATATTGGTGTGAGAGCTAATTCAATCAAGGAAACACTGCATGTTGGTGAAGGGCATATTGAAGAAGGATCAGCCGAGTGGTTCTTGTGGGAGAACAACTCCATTTGGCTCACTAACTTCACACACCATCAGGCTTCCAAGCAGCTCTCAAGGAAACTCAGTTTTCACACTCTATGCTTAGTGCCCTTTGAGTGCATTATCTAGGAATGAACCTGGTAGAGCATTCCACACAAACGAATGCTCCACATGCGGGATTCACATGACACCAACTCCACATTCACAGGCAACTTCAGCGCCACAGCCGTTTTCAGATAGCCCTCAATGCAAAGGCTCTAGACGCAAATATTGGTGTGAGAGCTAATTCAATCAAGGAAACACTGCATGTTGGTGAAGGGCATATTGAAGAAGGATCAGCCGAGTGGTTCTTGTGGGAGAACAACTCCATTTGGCTCACTAACTTCACACACCATCAGGCTTCCAAGCAGCTCTCAAGGAAACTCAGGTTTCACACTCTATGCTTAGTGCCCTTTGAGTGCATTATCTAGGAATGAACCTGGTAGAGCATCCCACACAAACAAATGCTCCACATGCGGGTTTCACATGCCACCAACTCCACATTCACAGGCAACTTCAGCGCCACAGCCGTTTTCAGATAGCCCTCAATGCAAAGGCTCTAGACGCAAATATTGGTGTGAGAGCTAATTCAATCAAGGAAACACTGCATGTTGGTGAAGGGCATATTGAAGAAGGATCAGCCGAGTGGTTCTTGTGGGAGAACAACTCCATTTGGCTCACTAACTTCACACACCATCAGGCTTCCAAGCAGCTCTCAAGGAAACTCAGTTTTCACACTCTATGCTTAGTGCCCTTTGTATGCCTAGGACTGAAAGAAACCTGGTAGAGCATCCCACACAAACGAATGCTCCACATGCGGGTTTCACATGCCACCAACTCCACATTCACAGGCAACTTCAGCGCCACAGCCGTTTTCAGATAGCCCTCAATGCAAAGGCTCTAGACGCAAATATTGGTGTGAGAGCTAATTCAATCAAGGAAACACTGCATGTGGTGAAGGGCATATTGAAGAAGGATCAGCAGAGTGGTTCTTGGGGGAGAACAACTCCATTTGGCTCACTAACTTCACACACCATCAGGCTTCCAAGCAGCTCTCAAGAAACTCAGTTTTCACACTCTATGCTTAGTGCCCTTTGAGTGCATTATCTAGGAATGAACATGGTAGAGCATCCCACACTTACGAATGCTCCACTTGCGGGTTTCACATGCCACCAACTCCACATTCAGAGGCAACTTCAGCGCCACAGCCGTTTTCAGATAGCCCTCAATGCAAAGGCTCTAGACGCAAATATTGGTGTGAGAGCTAATTCAATCAAGGAAACACTGCATGTTGGTGAAGGGCATATTGAAGAAGGATCAACCGAGTGGTTCTTGTGGGAGAACAACTCCATTTGGCTCACTAACTTCACACACCATCAGGCTTCCAAGCAGCTCTCAAGGAAACTCAGTTTTCACACTCTATGCTTAGTGCCCTTTGTATGGCTAGGACTAAAAGGAACCTGGTAGAGCATCCCACACAAACGAATGCTCCACATGCGGGTTTCACATGACACCAACTCCACATTCACAGGCAACTTCAGCGCCACAGCCGTTTTCAGATAGCCCTCAATGCAAAGGCTCTAGACGCAAATATTGGTGTGAGAGCTAATTCAATCAAGGAAACACTGCATGTTGGTGAAGGGCATATTGAAGAAGGATCAGCCGAGTGGTTCTTGTGGGAGAACAACTCCATTTGGCTCACTAACTTCACACACCATCAGGCTTCCAAGCAGCTCTCAAGGAAACTCAGTTTTCACACTCTATGCTTAGTGCCCTTTGAGTGCATTATCTAGGAATGAACCTGGTAGAGCATCCCACACAAACGAATGCTCCACATGCGGGTTTCACATGCCACCAACTCCACATTCACAGGCAACTTCAGCGCCACAGCCGTTTTCAGATAGCCCTCAATGCAAAGGCTCTAGACGCAAATATTGGTGTGAGAGCTAATTCAATCAAGGAAACACTGCATGTTGGTGAAGGGCATATTGAAGAAGGATCAGCCGAGTGGTTCTTGTGGGAGAACAACTCCATTTGGCTCACTAACTTCACACACCATCAGGCTTCCAAGCAGCTCTCAAGGAAACTCAGTTTTCACACTCTATGCTTCGTGCCCTTTGTATGGCTAGGACTGAAATGAACCTGGTAGAGCATCCCACACAAACGAATGCTCCACATGCGGGTTTCACATGCCACCAACTCCACATATACAGGCAACTTCAGCGCCACAGCCGTTTTCAGATAGCCCTCAATGCAAAGGCTCTAGACGCAAATATTGGTGTGAGAGCTATTTCAATCAAGGAAACACTGCATGTTGGTGAAGGGCATATTGAAGAAGGATCAGCCGAGTGGTTCTTGTGGGAGAACAACTCCATTTGGCTCACTAACTTCACACACCATCAGGCTTCCAAGCAGCTCTCAAGGAAACTCAGTTTTCACACTCTATGCTTAGTGCCCTTTGAGTGCATTATCTAGGAATGAACCTGGTAGAGCATCCCACACAAACGAATGCTCCACATGCGGGTTTTACATGCCACCAACTCCACATTCACAGGCAACTTCAGCGCCACAGCCGTTTTCAGATAGCCCTCAATGCAAAGGCTCTAGACGCAAATATTGGTGTGAGAGCTAACTCAATCAAGGAAACACTGCATGTTGGTGAAGGGCATATTGAAGAAGGATCAGCAGAGTGGTTCTTGTGGGAGAACAACTCCATTTGGCTCACTAACTTCACACACCATCAGGCTTCCAAGCAGCTCTCAAGGAAACTCAGTTTTCACGCTCTATGCTTAGTGCCCTTTGTATGGCTAGGACTGAAATGAACCTGGTAGAGCATCCCACACAAACGAATGCTCCACATGCGGGTTTCACATGCCACCAACTCCACATTCACAGGCAACTTCAGCGCCACAGCCGTTTTCAGATAGCCCTCAATGCAAAGGCTCTAGACGCAAATATTGGTGTGAGAGCTAATTCAATCAAGGAAACACTGCATGTTGGTGAAGGGCATATTGAAGAAGGATCAGCCGAGTGGTTCTTGTGGGAGAACAACTCCATTTGGCTCACTAACTTCACACACCATCAGGCTTCCAAGCAGCTCTCAAGGAAACTCCGTTTTCACACTCTATGCTTAGTGCTCTTTGTGTGCCTAGGACTGAAATGAACCTGGTAGAGCATCCCACACAAACGAATGCTCCACATGCGGGTTTCACATGCCACCAACTCCACATTCACAGGCAACTTCAGCGCCACAGCCGTTTTCAGATAGCCCTCAATGCAAAGGCTCTAGACGCAAATATTGGTGTGAGAGCTAATTCAATCAAGGAAACACTGCATGTTGGTGAAGGGCATATTGAAGAAGGATCAGCAGAGTGGTTCTTGTGGGAGAACAACTCCATTTGGCTCACTAACTTCACACACCATCAGGCTTCCAAGCAGCTCTCAAGGAAACTCAGTTTTCACACTCTATGCTTAGTGCCCTTTGAGTGCATTATCTAGGAATGAACCTGGTAGAGCATCCCACACAAACGAATGCTCCACATGCGGGTTTCACATGCCACCAACTCCACATTCACAGGCAACTTCAGCGCCACAGCCGTTTTCAGATAGCCCTCAATGCAAAGGCTCTAGACGCAAATATAGGTGTGAGAGCTAATTCAATCAAGGAAACACTGCATGTTGGTGAAGGGCATATTGAAGAAGGATCAGCCGAGTGGTTCTTGTGGGAGAACAACTCCATTTGGCTCACTAACTTCACACACCATCAGGCTTCCAAGCAGCTCTCAAGGAATCTCAGTTTTCACGCTCTATGCTTAGTGCCCTTTGTATGGCTAAGACTGAAATGAACCTGGTAGAGCATCCCACACAAACGAATGCTCCACATGCAGGTTTCACATGCCACCAACTCCACATTCACAGGCAACTTCAGCGAAACAGCTGTTTTCAGATAGCCCTCAATGCAAAGGCTCTAGACGCAAATATTGGTGTGAGAGCTAATTCAATCAAGGAAACACTGCATGTTGGTGAAGGGCATATTGAAGAAGGATCAGCCGAGTGGTTCTTGTGGGAGAACAACTCCATTTGGCTCACTAACTTCACACACCATCAGGCTTCCAAGCAGCTCTCAAGGAAACTCAGTTTTCACACTCTATGCTTAGTGCTCTTTGTGTGCCTAGGACTGAAATGAAGCTTGGTCAGCATCCCACACAAACGAATGCTCCACATGCGGGTTTCACATGCCACCAACTCCACATTCACAGGCAACTTCAGCGCCACAGCCGTTTTCAGATAGCCCTCAATGCAAAGGCTCTAGACGCAAATATTGGTGTGAGAGCTAATTCAATCAAGGAAACACTGCATGTTGGTGAAGGGCATATTGAAGAAGGATCAGCCGAGTGGTTCTTGTGGGAGAACAACTCCATTTGGCTCACTAACTTCACACACCATCAGGCTTCCAAGCAGCTCTCAAGGAAACTCAGTTTTCACACTCTATGCTTAGTGCCCTTTGAGTGCATTATCTAGGAATGAACCTGGTAGAGCATTCCACACAAACGAATGCTCCACATGCGGGATTCACATGACACCAACTCCACATTCACAGGCAACTTCAGCGCCACAGCCGTTTTCAGATAGCCCTCAATGCAAAGGCTCTAGACGCAAATATTGGTGTGAGAGCTAATTCAATCAAGGAAACACTGCATGTTGGTGAAGGGCATATTGAAGAAGGATCAGCCGAGTGGTTCTTGTGGGAGAACAACTCCATTTGGCTCACTAACTTCACACACCATCAGGCTTCCAAGCAGCTCTCAAGGAAACTCAGGTTTCACACTCTATGCTTAGTGCCCTTTGAGTGCATTATCTAGGAATGAACCTGGTAGAGCATCCCACACAAACGAATGCTCCACATGCGGGTTTCACATGCCACCAACTCCACATTCACAGGCAACTTCAGCGCCACAGCCGTTTTCAGATAGCCCTCAATGCAAAGGCTCTAGACGCAAATATTGGTGTGAGAGCTAATTCAATCAAGGAAACACTGCATGTTGGTGAAGGGCATATTGAAGAAGGATCAGCCGAGTGGTTCTTGTGGGAGAACAACTCCATTTGGCTCACTAACTTCACACACCATCAGGCTTCCAAGCAGCTCTCAAGGAAACTCAGTTTTCACACTCTATGCTTAGTGCCCTTTGTATGGCTAGGACTGAAAGGAACCTGGTAGAGCATCCCACACAAACGAATGCTCCACATGCGGGTTTCACATGCCACCAACTCCACATTCACAGGCAACTTCAGCGCCACAGCCGTTTTCAGATAGCCCTCAATGCAAAGGCTCTAGACGCAAATATTGGTGTGAGAGCTAATTCAATCAAGGAAACACTGCATGTTGGTGAAGGGCATATTGAAGAAGGATCAGCCGAGTGGTTCTTGTGGGAGAACAACTCCATTTGGCTCACTAACTTCACACACCATCAGGCTTCCAAGCAGCTCTCAAGGAAACTCAGTTTTCACACTCTATGCTTAGTGCCCATTGCATGCCTAGGACTGAAATGAAGCTTGGAGAGCATCCCACACAAACGAATGCTCCACATGCGGGTTTCACATGCCACCAACTCCACATTCACAGTCAACTTCAGCGCCATGGCCGTTTTCAGATAGCCCTCAATGCAAAGGCTCTAGACGCAAATATTGGTGTGAGAGCTAATTCAATCAAGGAAACACTGCATGTTGGTGAAGGGTATATTGAAGAAGGATCAGCCGAGTGGTTCTTGTGGGAGAACAACTGCATTTGGCTCACTAACTTCACACACCATCAGGCTTCCAAGCAGCTCTCAAGGAAACTCAGTTTTCACACTCTATGCTTAGTGCTCTTTGTGTGCCTAGGACTGAAATGAAGCTTGGTCAGCATCCCACACAAACGAATGTTCCACATGCGGGTTTCACATGCCACCAACTCCACATTCACAGGCAACTTCAGCGCCACAGCTGTTTTCAGATAGCCCTCAATGCAAAGGCTCTAGACGCAAATATTGGTGTGAGAGCTAATTCAATCAAGGAAACACTGCATGTTGGTGAAGGGCATATTGAAGAAGGATCAGCAGAGTGGTTCTTGTGGGAGAACAACTCCATTTGGCTCACTAACTTCACACACCATCAGGCTTCCAAGCAGCTCTCAAGGAAACTCAGTTTTCACGCTCTATGCTTAGCGTCCTTTGTATGGCTAGGACTGAAATGAACCTGGTAGAGCATCCCACACAAACGAATGCTCCACATGCGGGTTTCACATGCCACCAACTCCACATTCACAGGCAACTTCAGCGCCACAGCCGTTTTCAGATAGCCCTCAATGCAAAGGCTCTAGACGCAAATATTGGTGTGAGAGCTAATTCAATCAAGGAAACACTGCATGTTGGTGAAGGGCATATTGAAGAAGGATCAGCCGAGTGGTTCTTGTGGGAGAACAACTCCATTTGGCTCACTAACTTCACACACCATCAGGCTTCCAAGCAGCTCTCAAGGAAACTCAGTTTTCACAGTCTATGCTTAGTACCCTTTCAGTGCATTATCTAGGAATGAACCTGGTAGAGCATCCCACACAAACGAATGCTCCACATGCGGGTTTCACATGCCACCAACTCCACATTCACAGGCAACTTCAGCGCCACAGCTGTTTTCAGATAGCCCTCAATGCAAAAGCTCTAGACGCAAATATTGGTGTGAGAGCTAATTCAATCAAGGAAACACTGCATGTTGGTGAAGGGCATATTGAAGAAGGATCAGACGAGTGGTTCTTGTGGGAGAACAACTCCATTTGGCTCACTAACTTCACACACCATCAGGCTTCCAAGCAGCTCTCAAGGAAACTCAGTTTTCACACTCTATGCTTAGTGCCAATTGCATGCCTAGGACTGAAATGAAGCTTGGAGAGCATCCCACACAAACGAATGCTCCACATGCGGGTTTCACATGCCACCAACTCCACATTCACAGTCAACTTCAGCGCCATGGCCGTTTTCAGATAGCCCTCAATGCAAAGGCTCTAGACGCAAATATTGGTGTGAGAGCTAATTCAATCAAGGAAACACTGCATGTTGGTGAAGGGTATATTGAAGAAGGATCAGCCGAGTGGTTCTTGTGGGAGAACAACTGCATTTGGCTCACTAACTTCACACACCATCAGGCTTCCAAGCAGCTCTCAAGGAAACTCAGTTTTCACACTCTATGCTTAGTGCTCTTTGTGTGCCTAGGACTGAAATGAAGCTTGGTCAGCATCCCACACAAACGAATGCTCCACATGCGGGTTTCACATGCCACCAACTCCACATTCACAGGCAACTTCAGCGCCACAGCTGTTTTCAGATAGCCCTCAATGCAAAGGCTCTAGACGCAAATATTGGTGTGAGAGCTAATTCAATCAAGGAAACACTGCATGTTGGTGAAGGGCATATTGAAGAAGGATCAGCCGAGTGGTTCTTGTGGGAGAACAACTCCATTTGGCTCACTAACTTCACACACCATCAGGCTTCCAAGCAGCTCTCAAGGAAACTCAGGTTTCACACTCTATGCTTAGTGCCCTTTGAGTGCATTATCTAGGAATGAACCTGGTAGAGCATCCCACACAAACGAATGCTCCACTTGCGGGTTTCACATGCCACCAACTCCACATTCACAGGCAACTTCAGCGCCACAGCCGTTTTCAGATAGCCCTCAATGCAAAGGCTCTAGACGCAAATATTGGTGTGAGAGCTAATTCAATCAAGGAAACACTGCATGTTGGTGAAGGGCATATTGAAGAAGGATCAGCCGAGTGGTTCTTGTGGGAGAACAACTCCATTTGGCTCACTAACTTCACACACCATCAGGCTTCCAAGCAGCTCTCAAGGAAACTCAGTTTTCACACTCTATGCTTAGTGCCCTTTGTATGGCTAAGACTGAAAGGAACCTGGTAGAGCATCCCACACAAACGAATGCTCCACATGCGGGTTTCACATGCCACCAACTCCACATTCACAGGCAACTTCAGCGCCACAGCCGTTTTCAGATAGCCCTCAATGCAAAGGCTCTAGACGCAAATATTGGTGTGAGAGCTAATTCAATCAAGGAAACACTGCATGTTGGTGAAGGGCATATTGAAGAAGGATCAGCCGAGTGGTTCTTGTGGGAGAACAACTCCATTTGGCTCACTAACTTCACACACCATCAGGCTTCCAAGCAGCTCTCAAGGAAACTCAGTTTTCACACTCTATGCTTAGTGCCCTTTGTATGGCTAGGACTGAAATGAACCTGGTAGAGCATCCCACACAAACGAATGCTCCACATGCGGGTTTCACATGCCACCAACTCCACATATACAGGCAACTTCAGCGCCACAGCCGTTTTCAGATAGCCCTCAATGCAAAGGCTCTAGACGCAAATATTGGTGTGAGAGCTAATTCAATCAAGGAAACACTGCATGTTGGTGAAGGGCATATTGAAGAAGGATCAGCCGAGTGGTTCTTGTGGGAGAACAACTCCATTTGGCTCACTAACTTCACACACCATCAGGCTTCCAAGCAGCTCTCAAGGAAACTCAGTTTTCACACTCTATGCTTAGTGCCCATTGCATGCCTAGGACTGAAATGAAGCTTGGTCAGCATCCCACACAAACGAATGCTCCACATGCGGGTTTCACATGCCACCAACTCCACATTCACAGGCAACTTCAGCGCCACAGCCGTTTTCAGATAGCCCTCAATGCAAAGGCTCTAGACGCAAATATTGGTGTGAGAGCTAATTCAATCAAGGAAACACTGCATGTTGGTGAAGGGCATATTGAAGAAGGATCAGCAGAGTGGTTCTTGTGGGAGAACAACTCCATTTGGCTCACTAACTTCACACACCATCAGGCTTCCAAGCAGCTCTCAAGGAAACTCAGTTTTCACGCTCTATGCTTAGTGCCCTTTGTATGGCTAGGACTGAAATGAACCTGGTAGAGCATCCCACACAAACGAATGCTCCACATGCGGGTTTCACATGCCACCAACTCCACATATACAGGCAACTTCAGCGCCACAGCCGTTTTCAGATAGCCCTCAATGCAAAGGCTCTAGACGCAAATATTGGTGTGAGAGCTAATTCAATCAAGGAAACACTGCATGTTGGTGAAGGGCATATTGAAGAAGGATCAGCCGAGTGGTTCTTGTGGGAGAACAACTCCATTTGGCTCACTAACTTCACACACCATCAGGCTTCCAAGCAGCTCTCAAGGAAACTCAGTTTTCACACTCTATGCTTAGTGCTCTTTGTGTGCCTAGGACTGAAATGAAGCTTGGTCAGCATCCCACACAAACGAATGCTCCACATGCGGGTTTCACATGCCACCAACTCCACATTCACAGGCAACTTCAGCGCCACAGCCGTTTTCAGATAGCCCTCAATGCAAAGGCTCTAGACGCAAATATTGGTGTGAGAGCTAATTCAATCAAGGAAACACTGCATGTTGGTGAAGGGCATATTGAAGAAGGATCAGCCGAGTGGTTCTTGTGGGAGAACAACTCCATTTGGCTCACTAACTTCACACACCATCAGGCTTCCAAGCAGCTCTCAAGGAAACTCAGTTTTCACGCTCTATGCTTAGCGCCCTTTGTATGGCTAGGACTGAAATGAATCTGGTAGAGCATCCCACACAAACGAATGCTCCACATGCGGGTTTCACATGCCACCAACTCCACATTCACAGGCAACTTCAGCGCCACAGCCATTTTCAGATAGCCCTCAATGCAAAGGCTCTAGACGCAAATATTGGTGTGAGAGCTAATTCAATCAAGGAAACACTGCATGTTGGTGAAGGGCATATTGAAGAAGGATCAGCCGAGTGGTTCTTGTGGGAGAACAACTCCATTTGGCTCACTAACTTCACACACCATCAGGCTTCCAAGCAGCTCTCAAGGAAACTCAGTTTTCACACTCTATGCTTAGTGCTCTTTGTGTGCCTAGGACTGAAATGAAGCTTGGTCAGCATCCCACACAAACGAATGCTCCACATGCGGGTTTCACATGCCACCAACTCCACATTCACAGGCAACTTCAGCGCCACAGCCGTTTTCAGATAGCCCTTAATGCAAAGGCTCTAGACGCAAATATTGGTGTGAGAGCTAATTCAATCAAGGAAACACTGCATGTTGGTGAAGGGCATATTGAAGAAGGATCAGCAGAGTGGTTCTTGTGGGAGAACAACTCCATTTGGCTCACTAACTTCACACACCATCAGGCTTCCAAGCAGCTCTCAAGGAAACTCAGTTTTCACGCTCTATGCTTAGTGCCCTTTGTATGGCTAGGACTGAAATGAACCTGGTAGAGCATCCCACACAAACGAATGCTCCACATGCGGGTTTCACATGCCACCAACTCCACATTCACAGGCAACTTCAGCGCCACAGCCATTTTCAGATAGCCCTCAATGCAAAGGCTCTAGACGCAAATATTGGTGTGAGAGCTAATTCAATCAAGGAAACACTGCATGTTGGTGAAGGGCATATTGAAGAAGGATCAGCCGAGTGGTTCTTGTGGGAGAACAACTCCATTTGGCTCACTAACTTCACACACCATCAGGCTTCCAAGCAGCTCTCAAAGAAACTCAGTTTTCACACTCTATGCTTAGTGCCCTTTGAGTGCATTATCTAGGAATGAACCTGGTAGAGCATCCCACACAAACGAATGCTCCACATGCGGGTTTCACATGCCAGCAACTCCACATTCACAGGCAACTTCAGCGCCACAGCCGTTTTCAGATAGCCCTCAATGCAAAGGCTCTAGACGCAAATATTGGTGTGAGAGCTAATTCAATCAAGGAAACACTGCATGTTGGTGAAGGGCATATTGAAGAAGGATCAGCAGAGTGGTTCTTGTGGGAGAACAACTCCATTTGGCTCACTAACTTCACACACCATCAGGCTTCCAAGCAGCTCTCAAGGAAACTCAGTTTTCACGCACTATGCTTAGCGCCCTTTGTATGGCTAGGACTGAAATGAACCTGGTAGAGCATCCCACACAAACGAATGCTCCACATGCGGGTTTCACATGCCACCAACTCCACATTCACAGGCAACTTCAGCGCCACAGCCATTTTCAGATAGCCCTCAATGCAAAGGCTCTAGACGCAAATATTGGTGTGAGAGCTATTTCAATCAAGGAAACACTGCATGTTGGTGAAGGGCATATTGAAGAAGGATCAGCCGAGTGGTTCTTGTGGGAGAACAACTCCATTTGGCTCACTAACTTCACACACCATCAGGCTTCCAAGCAGCTCTCAAGGAAACTCAGTTTTCACACTCTATGCTTAGTGCTCTTTGTGTGCCTAGGACTGAAATGAAGCTTGGTCAGCATCCCACACAAACGAATGCTCCACATGCGGGTTTCACATGCCACCAACTCCACATTCACAGGCAACTTCAGCGCCACAGCCGTTTTCAGATAGCCCTCAATGCAAAGGCTCTAGACGCAAATATTGGTGTGAGAGCTAATTCAATCAAGGAAACACTGCATGTTGGTGAAGGGCATATTGAAGAAGGATCAGCCGAGTGGTTCTTGTGGGAGAACAACTCCATTTGGCTCACTAACTTCACACACCATCAGGCTTCCAAGCAGCTCTCAAGGAAACTCAGTTTTCACACTCTATGCTTAGTGCCCATTGCATGCCTAGGACTGAAATGAAGCTTGGAGAGCATCCCACACAAACGAATGCTCCACATGCGGGTTTCACATGCCACCAACTCCTGATTCACAGTCAACTTCTGCGCCACAGCCGTTTTCAGATAGCCCTCAATGCAAAGGCTCTAGACGCAAATATTGGTGTGAGAGCTAATTCAATCAAGGAAACACTGCATGTTGGTGAAGGGTATATTGAAGAAGGATCAGCCGAGTGGTTCTTGTGGGAGAACAACTCCATTTGGCTCACTAACTTCACACACCATCAGGCTTCCAAGCAGCTCTCAAGGAAACTCAGTTTTCACACTCTATGCTTAGTGCTCTTTGTGTGCCTAGGACTGAAATGAAGCTTGGTCAGCATCCCACACAAACGAATGCTCCACATGCGGGTTTCACATGCCACCAACTCCACATTCACAGGCAACTTCAGCGCCACAGCCGTTTTCAGATAGCCCTTAATGCAAAGGCTCTAGACGCAAATATTGGTGTGAGAGCTAATTCAATCAAGGAAACACTGCATGTTGGTGAAGGGCATATTGAAGAAGGATCAGCCGAGTGGTTCTTGTGGGAGAACAACTCCATTTGGCTCACTAACTTCACACACCATCAGGCTTCCAAGCAGCTTCAAGGAAACTCAGTTTTCACGCTCTATGCTTAGTGCCCTTTGTATGGCTAGGACTGAAATGAACCTGGTAGAGCATCCCACACAAACGAATGCTCCACATGCGGGTTTCACATGCCACCAACTCCACATTCACAGGCAACTTCAGCGCCACAGCCGTTTTCAGATAGCCCTCAAAGCAAAGGCTCTAGACGCAAATATTGGTGTGAGAGCTAATTCAATCAAGGAAACACTGCATGTTGGTGAAGGGCATATTGAAGAAGGATCAGCCGAGTGGTTCTTGTGGGAGAACAACTCCATTTGGCTCACTAACTTCACACACCATCAGGCTTCCAAGCAGCTCTCAAGGAAACTCAGTTTTCACAGTCTATGCTTAGTGCCCTTTGAGTGCATTATCTAGGAATGAACCTGGTAGAGCATCCCACACAAACGAATGCTCCACATGCGGGTTTCACATGCCACCAACTCCACATTCACAGGCAACTTCAGCGCCACAGCCGTTTTCAGATAGCCCTCAATGCAAAGGCTCTAGACGCAAATATTGGTGTGAGAGCTAATTCAATCAAGGAAACACTGCATGTTGGTGAAGGGCATATTGAAGAAGGATCAGCCGAGAGGTTCTTGTGGGAGAACAACTCCATTTGGCTCACTAACTTCACACACCATCAGGCTTCCAAGCAGCTCTCAAGGAAACTCAGTTTTCACGCTCTATGCTTAGTGCCCTTTGTATGGCTAGGACTGAAATGAACCTGGTAGAGCATCCCACACAAACGAATGCTCCACATGCGGGTTTCACATGCCACCAACTCCACATTCAGAGGCAACTTCAGCGCCACAGCCGTTTTCAGATAGCCCTCAATGCAAAGGCTCTAGACGCAAATATTGGTGTGAGAGCTAATTCAATCAAGGAAACACTGCATGTTGGTGAAGGGCATATTGAAGAAGGATCAGCCGAGTGGTTCTTGTGGGAGAACAACTCCATTTGGCTCACTAACTTCACACACCATCAGGCTTCCAAGCAGCTCTCAAGGAAACTCAGTTTTCACACTCTATGCTTAGTGCTCTTTGTGTGCCTAGGACTGAAATGAAGCTTGGTCAGCATCCCACACAAACGAATGCTCCACATGCGGGTTTCACATGCCACCAACTCCACATTGACAGGCAACTTCAGCGCCACAGCCGTTTTCAGATAGCCCTCAATGCAAAGGCTCTAGACGCAAATATTGGTGTGAGAGCTAATTCAATCAAGGAAACACTGCATGTTGGTGAAGGGCATATTGAAGAAGGATCAGCCGAGTGGTTCTTGTGGGAGAACAACTCCATTTGGCTCACTAACTTCACACACCATCAGGCTTCCAAGCAGCTCTCAAGGAAACTCAGTTTTCACACTCTATGCTTAGTGCCCTTTGTATGCCTAGGACTGAAATGAAGCTTGGAGAGCATCCCACACAAACGAATGCTCCACATGCGGGTTTCACATGCCACCAACTCCACATTCACAGGCAACTTCAGTGCCACATCCGTTTTCAGATAGCCCTCAATGCAAAGGCTCTAGACGCAAATATTGGTGTGAGAGCTAATTCAATCAAGGAAACACTGCATGTTGGTGAAGGGCATATTGAAGAAGGATCAGCCGAGTGGTTCTTGTGGGAGAACAACTCCATTTGGCTCACTAACTTCACACACCATCAGGCTTCCAAGCAGCTCTCAAGGAAACTCAGTTTTCACACTCTATGCTTAGTGCCCTTTGAGTGCATTATCTAGGAATGAACCTGGTAGAGCATCCCACACAAACGAATGCTCCACATGCGGGTTTCACATGCCACCAACTCCACATTCACAGGCAACTTCAGCGCCACAGCCGTTTTCAGATAGCCCTCAATGCAAAGGCTCTAGACGCAAATATTGGTGTGAGAGCTAATTCAATCAAGGAAACACTGCATGTTGGTGAAGGGCATATTGAAGAAGGATCAGCCGAGTGGTTCTTGTGGGAGAACAACTCCATTTGGCTCACTAACTTCACACACCATCAGGCTTCCAAGCAGCTCTCAAGGAAACTCAGTTTTCACACTCTATGCTTAGTGCCCTTTGTATGCCTAGGACTGAAATGAAGCTTGGAGAGATCCCACACAAACGAATGCTCCACATGCGGGTTTCACATGCCACCAACTCCACATTCACAGGCAACTTCAGTGCCACAGCCGTTTTCAGATAGCCCTCAATGCAAAGGCTCTAGACGCAAATATTGGTGTGAGAGCTAATTCAATCAAGGAAACACTGCATGTTGGTGAAGGGCATATTGAAGAAGGATCAGCCGAGTGGTTCTTGTGGGAGAACAACTCCATTTGGCTCACTAACTTCACACACCATCAGGCTTCCAAGCAGCTCTCAAGGAAACTCAGTTTTCACACTCTATGCTTAGTGCTCTTTGTGTGCCTAGGACTGAAATGAAGCTTGGTCAGCATCCCACACAAACGAATGCTCCACATGCGGGTTTCACATGCCACCAACTCCACATTCACAGGCAACTTCAGCGCCACAGCCGTTTTCAGATAGCCCTCAATGCAAAGGCTCTAGACGCAAATATTGGTGTGAGAGCTAATTCAATCAAGGAAACACTGCATGTTGGTGAAGGGCATATTGAAGAAGGATCAGCAGAGTGGTTCTTGTGGGAGAACAACTCCATTTGGCTCACTAACTTCACACACCATCAGGCTTCCAAGCAGCTCTCAAGGAAACTCAGTTTTCACACTCTATGCTTAGTGCTCTTTGTATGGCTAGGACTGAAATGAACCTGGTAGAGCATCCCACACAAACGAATGCTCCACATGCGGGTTTCACATGCCACCAACTCCACATTCACAGGCAACTTCAGCGCCACAGCCGTTTTCAGATAGCCCTCAATGCAAAGGCTCTAGACGCCAATATTGGTGTGAGAGCTAATTCAATCAAGGAAACACTGCATGTTGGTGAAGGGCATATTGAAGAAGGATCAGCCGAGTGGTTCTTGTGGGAGAACAACTCCATTTGGCTCACTAACTTCACACACCATCACGCTTCCAAGCAGCTCTCAAGGAAACTCAGTTTTCACACTCTATGCTTAGTGCCCTTTGAGTGCATTATCTAGGAATGAACCTGGTAGAGCATCCCACACAAACGAATGCTCCACATCGGGTTTCACATGCCACCAACTCCACATTCACAGGCAACTTCAGCGCCACAGCCGTTTTCAGATAGCCCTCAATGCAAAGGCTCTAGACGCAAATATTGGCGTGAGAGCTAATTCAATCAAGGAAACACTGCATGTTGGTGAAGGGCATATTGAAGAAGGATCAGCCGAGTGGTTCTTGTGGGAGAACAACTCCATTTGGCTCACTAACTTCACACACCATCAGGCTTCCAAGCAGCTCTCAAGGAAACTCAGTTTTCACACTCTATGCTTAGTGCCCTTTGTATGGCTAGGACTGAAATGAACCTGGTAGAGCATCCCACACAAACGAATGCTCCACATGCGGGTTTTACATGCCACCAACTCCACATTCACAGGCAACATCAGCGCCACAGCCGTTTTCAGATAGCCCTCAATGCAAAGGCTCTAGACGCAAATATTGGTGTGAGAGCTAATTCAATCAAGGAAACACTGCATGTTGGTGAAGGGCATATTGAAGAAGGATCAGCCGAGTAGTTCTTGTGGGAGAACAACTCCATTTGGCTCACTAACTTCACACACCATCAGGCTTCCAAGCAGCTCTCAAGGAAACTCAGTTTTCACACTCTATGCATAGTGCTCTTTTTGTGCCTAGGACTGAAATGAAGCTTGGTCAGCATCCCACACAAACGAATGCTCCACATGCGGGTTTCACATGCCACCAACTCCACATTCACAGGCAACTTCAGCGCCACAGCCGTTTTCAGATAGCCCTCAATGCAAAGGCTCTAGACGCAAATATTGGTGTGAGAGCTAATTCAATCAAGGAAACACTGCATGTTGGTGAAGGGCATATTGAAGAAGGATCAGCAGAGTGGTTCTTGTGGGAGAACAACTCCATTTGGCTCACTAACTTCACACATCATCAGGCTTCCAAGCAGCTCTCAAGGAAACTCAGTTTTCACACTCTATGCTTAGTGCCCTTTGAGTGCATTATCTAGGAATGAACCTGGTAGAGCATCCCACACAAACGAATGCTCCACATGCGGGTTTCACATGCCACCAACTCCACATTCACAGGCAATTTCAGCGCCACAGCCGTTTTCAGATAGCCCTCAATGCAAAGGCTCTAGACGCAAATATTGGTGTGAGAGCTAATTCAATCAAGGAAACACTGCATGTTGTTGAAGGGCATATTGAAGAAGGATCAGCCGAGTGGTTCTTGTGGGAGAACAACTCCATTTGGCTCACTAACTTCACACACCATCAGGCTTCCAAGCAGCTCTCAAGGAAACTCAGTTTTCACACTCTATGTTTAGTGCCCTTTGAGTGCATTATCTAGGAATGAACCTGGTAGAGCATCCCACACAAACGAATGCTCCACATGCGGGTTTCACATGCCACCAACTCCACATTCACAGGCAACTTCAGCGCCACAGCCGTTTTCAGATAGCCCTCAATGCAAAGGCTCTAGACGCAAATATTGGTGTGAGAGCTAATTCAATCAAGGAAACACTGCATGTTGGTGAAGGGCATATTGAAGAAGGATCAGCAGAGTGGTTCTTGTGGGAGAACAACTCCATTTGGCTCACTAACTTCACACACCATCAGGCTTCCAAGCAGCTCTCAAGGAAACTCAGTTTTCACACTCTATGCTTAGTGCCCTTTGTATGGCTAGGACTGAAATGAACCTGGTAGAGCATCCCACACACACGAATGCTCCACATGCGGGTTTCACATGCCACCAACTCCACATTCACAGGCAACTTCAGCGCCACAGCCGTTTTCAGATAGCCCTCAATGCAAAGGCTCTAGACGCAAATATTGGTGTGAGAGCTAATTCAATCAAGGAAACACTGCATGTTGGTGAAGGGCATATTGAAGAAGGATCAGCCGAGTGGTTCTTGTGGGAGAACAACTCCATTTGGCTCACTAACTTCACACACCATCAGGCTTCCAAGCAGCTCTCAAGGAAACTCAGTTTTCACACTCTATGCTTAGTACTCTTTGGGTGCCTAGGATTGAAATGAACCTGGTAGAACATCCCACACAAACGAATGCTCCACATGCGGGTTTCACATGCCACCAACTCCACATTCACAGGCAACTTCAGCGCCACAGCCGTTTTCAGATAGCCTTCAATGCAAAGGCTCTAGACACAAATATTGGTGTGAGAGCTAATTCAATCAAGGAAACACTGCATGTTGTTGAAGGGCATATTGAAGAAGGATCAGCCGAGTGGTTCTTGTGGGAGAACAACTCCATTTGGCTCACTAACTTCACACACCATCAGGCTTCCAAGCAGCTCTCAAGGAAACTCAGTTTTCACACTCTATGCTTAGTGCCCTTTGTATGGCTAGGACTGAAATGAACCTGGTAGAGCATCCCACACAAACGAATGCTCCACATGCGGGTTTCACATGCCACCAACTCCACATTCACAGGCAACTTCAGCGCCACAGCTGTTTTCAGATAGCCCTCAATGCAAAGGCTCTAGACGCAAATATTGGTGTGAGAGCTAATTCAATCAAGGAAACACTGCATGTTGGTGAAGGGCATATTGAAGAAGGATCAGCCGAGTGGTTCTTGTGGGAGAACAACTCCATTTGGCTCACTAACTTCACACACCATCAGGCTTCCAAGCAGCTCTCAAGGAAACTCAGTTTTCACACTCTATGCTTAGTGCCCTTTGTATGCCTAGGACTGAAATGAAGCTTGGAGAGCATCCCACACAAACGAATGCTCCACATGCGGGTTTCACATGCCACCAACTCCACATTCACAGGCAACTTCAGCGCCACAGCCGTTTTCAGATAGCCCTCAATGCAAAGGCTCTAGACGCAAATATTGGTGTGAGAGCTAATTCAATCAAGGAAACACTGCATGTTGGTGAAGGGCATATTGAAGAAGGATCAGCAGAGTGGTTCTTGTGGGAGAACAACTCCATTTGGCTCACTAACTTCACACACCATCAGGCTTCCAAGCAGCTCTCAAGGAAACTCAGATTTCGCAATCTATGCTTAGTGCTCTTTGTGTGCCTAGGACTGAAATGAAGCTTGGTCAGCATCCCACACGAACGAATGCTCCACATGCGGGATTCACATGCCACCAACTCCACATTCACAGGCAACTTCAGCACCACAGCCGTTTCCAGATAGCCCTCAATGCAAAGGCTCTAGACGCAAATATTGGTGTGAGAGCTAATTCAATCAAGGAAACACTGCATGTTGGTGAAGGGCATATTGAAGAAGGATCAGCCGAGTGGTTCTTGTGGGAGAACAACTCCATTTGGCTCACTAACTTCACACACCATCAGGCTTCCAAGCAGCTCTCAAGGAAACTCAGTTTTCACACTCTATGCTTAGTGCCCTTTGTATGGCTAGGACTGAAATGAACCTGGTAGAGCATCCCACACAAACGAATGCTCCACATGCGGGTTTCACATGCCACCAACTCCACATTCACAGGCAACTTCAGCGCCACAGCCGTTTTCAGATAGCCCTCAATGCAAAGGCTCTAGACGCAAATATTGGTGTGAGAGCTAATTCAATCAAGGAAACACTGCATGTTGGTGAAGGGCATATTGAAGAAGGATCAGCTGAGTGGTTCTTGTGGGAGAACAACTCCATTTGGCTCACTAACTTCACACACCATCAGGCTTCCAAGCAGCTCTCAAGGAAACTCAGTTTTCACACTCTATGCTTAGTGCCCTTTGAGTGCATTATCTAGGAATGAACCTGGTAGAGCATCCCACACAAACGAATGCTCCACATGCGGGTTTCACATGCCACCAACTCCACATTCACAGGCAACTTCAGCGCCACAGCCGTTTTCAGATAGCCCTCAATGCAAAGGCTCTAGACGCAAATATTGGTGTGAGAGCTAATTCAATCAAGGAAACACTGCATGTTGGTGAAGGGCATATTGAAGAAGGATCAGCCGAGTGGTTCTTGTGGGAGAACAACTCCATTTGGCTCACTAACTTCACACACCATCAGGCTTCCAAGCAGCTCTCAAGGAAACTCAGTTTTCACTCTCTATGTTTAGTGCCCTTTGTATGGCTAGGACTGAAATGACCCTGGTAGAGCATCCCACACAAACGAATGCTCCACATGCGGGTTTCACATGCCACCAACTCCACATTTACAGGCAACTTCAGCGCCACAGCCGTTTTCAGATAGCCCTCAATGCAAAGGCTCTAGACGCAAATATTGGTGTGAGAGCTAATTCAATCAAGGAAACACTGCATGTTGGTGAAGGGCATATTGAAGAAGGATCAGCCGAGTGGTTCTTGTGGGAGAACAACTCCATTTGGCTCACTAACTTCACACACCATCAGGCTTCCAAGCAGCTCTCAAGGAAACTCAGTTTTCACACTCTATGCTTAGTGCCCTTTGAGTGCATTATCTAGGAATGAACCTGGTAGAGCATCCCACACAAACGAATGCTCCACATGCGGGTTTCACATGCCACCAACTCCACATTCACAGGCAACTTCAGCGCCACAGCCGTTTTCAGATAGCCCTCAATGCAAAGGCTCTAGACGCAAATATTGGTGTGAGAGCTAATTCAATCAAGGAAACACTGCATGTTGGTGAAGGGCATATTGAAGAAGGATCAGCCGAGTGGTTCTTGTGGGAGAACAACTCCATTTGGCTCACTAACTTCACACACCATCAGGCTTCCAAGCAGCTCTCAAGGAAACTCAGTTTTCACACTCTATGTTTAGTGCCCTTTGTATGGCTAGGACTGAAATGAACCTGGTAGAGCATCCCACACAAACGAATGCTCCACATGCGGGTTTCACATGCCACCAACTCCACATTTACAGGCAACTTCAGCGCCACAGCCGTTTTCAGATAGCCCTCAATGCAAAGGCTCTAGACGCAAATATTGGTGTGAGAGCTAATTCAATCAAGGAAACACTGCATGTTGGTGAAGGGCATATTGATAAAGGATCAGCAGAGTGGTTCTTGTGGGAGAACAACTCCATTTGGCTCACTAACTTCACACACCATCAGGCTTCCAAGCAGCTCTCAAGGAAACTCAGTTTTCACACTCTATGCTTAGTGCTCTTTGTGTGCCTAGGACTGAAATGAACCTGGTAGAGCATCCCACACAAACGAATGCTCCACATGCGGGTTTCACATGCCACCAACTCCACATTCAAGGCAACTTCAGCGCCACAGCCGTTTTCAGATAGCCCTCAACGCAAAGGCTCTAGACGCAAATATTGGTGTGAGAGCTAATTCAATCAAGGAAACACTGCATGTTGGTGAAGGGCATATTGAAGAAGGATCAGCCGAGTGGTTCTTGTGGGAGAACAACTCCATTTGGCTCACTAACTTCACACACCATCAGGCTTCCAAGCAGCTCTCAAGGAAACTCAGTTTTCACACTCTATGCTTAGTGCTCTTTGTGTGCCTAGGACTGAAATGAAGCTTGGTCAGCATCCCACACAAACGAATGCTCCACATGCGGGTTTCACATGCCACCAACTCCACATTCACAGGCAACTTCAGCGCCACAGCCGTTTTCAGATAGCCCTCAATGCAAAGGCTCTAGACGCAAATATTGGTGTGAGAGCTAATTCAATCAAGGAAACACTGCATGTTGGTGAAGGGCATATTGAAGAAGGATCAGCCGAGTGGTTCTTGTGGGAGAACAACTCCATTTGGCTCACTAACTTCACACACCATCAGGCTTCCAAGCAGCTCTCAAGGAAACTCAGTTTTCACACTCTATGCTTAGTGCCCTTTGTATGGCTAGGACTGAAATGAACCTGGTAGAGCATCCCACACAAACGAATGCTCCACATGCGGGTTTCACATGCCACCAACTCCACATATACAGGCAACTTCAGCGCCACAGCCGTTTTCAGATAGCCCTCAATGCAAAGGCTCTAGACGCAAATATTGGTGTGAGAGCTATTTCAATCAAGGAAACACTGCATGTTGGTGAAGGGCATATTGAAGAAGGATCAGCCGAGTGGTTCTTGTGGGAGAACAACTCCATTTGGCTCACTAACTTCACACACCATCAGGCTTCCAAGCAGCTCTCAAGGAACTCAGTTTTCACACTCTATGCTTAGTGCTCTTTGTGTGCCTAGGACTGAAATGAAGCTTGGTCAGCATCCCACACAAACGAATGCTCCACATGCGGGTTTCACATGCCACCAACTCCACATTCACAGGCAACTTCAGCGCCACAGCCGTTTTCAGATAGCCCTCAATGCAAAGGCTCTAGACGCAAATATTGGTGTGAGAGCTAATTCAATCAAGGAAACACTGCATGTTGGTGAAGGGTATATTGAAGAAGGATCAGCCGAGTGGTTCTTGTGGGAGAACAACTCCATTTGGCTCACTAACTTCACACACCATCAGGCTTCCAAGCAGCTCTCAAGGAAACTCAGTTTTCACACTCTATGCTTAGTGCTCTTTGTGTGCCTAGGACTGAAATGAAGCTTGTCAGCATCCCACACAAACGAATGCTCCACATGCGGGTTTCACATGCCACCAACTCCACATTCACAGGCAACTTCAGCGCCACAGCCGTTTTCAGATAGCCCTCAATGCAAAGGCTCTAGACGCAAATATTGGTGTGAGAGCTAACTCAATCAAGGAAACACTGCATGTTGGTGAAGGGCATATTGAAGAAGGATCAGCAGAGTGGTTCTTGTGGGAGAACAACTCCATTTGGCTCACTAACTTCACACACCATCAGGCTTCCAAGCAGCTCTCAAGGAAACTCAGTTTTCACAGTCTATGCTTAGTGCCCTTTGTATGGCTAGGACTGAAATGAATCTGGTAGAGCATCCCACACAAACGAATGCTCCACATGCAGGTTTCACATGCCACCAACTCCACATATACAGGCAACTTCAGCGCCACAGCCGGTTTTCAGATAGCCCTCAAGGCAAAGGCTCTAGACGCAAATATTGGTGTGAGAGCTAATTCAATCAAGGAAACTCTGCATGTTGGTGAAGGGCATATTGAAGAAGGATCAGCCGAGTGGTTCTTGTGGGAGAACAACTCCATTTGGCTCACTAACTTCACACACCATCAGGCTTCCAAGCAGCTCTCAAGGAAACTCAGTTTTCACGCTCTATGCTTAGTGCCCATTGTATGGCTAGGACTGAAATGAACCTGGTAGAGCATCCCACACAAACGAATGCTCCACATGCGGGTTTCACATGCAACCAACTCCACATTCACAGGCAACTTCAGCGCCACAGCCGTTTTCAGATAGCCCTCAATGCAAAGGCTCTAGACGCAAATATTGGTGTGAGAGCTAATTCAATCAAGGAAACACTGCATGTTGGTGAAGGGCATATTGAAGAAGGATCAGCCGAGTGGTTCTTGTGGGAGAACAACTCCATTTGGCTCACTAACTTCACACACCATCAGGCTTCCAAGCAGCTCTCAAGGAAACTCAGTTTTCACACTCTATGCTAGTGCTCTTTGTGTGCCTAGGACTGAAATGAAGCTTGGTCAGCATCCCACACAAACGAATGCTCCACATGCGGGTTTCACATGACAACTCCACATTCACAGGCAACTTCAGCGCCACAGCCGTTTTCAGATAGCCCTCAATGCAAAGGCTCTAGACGCAAATATTGGTGTGAGAGCTAATTCAATCAAGGAAACACTGCATGTTGGTGAAGGGCATATTGAAGAAGGATCAGACGAGTGGTTCTTGTGGGAGAACAACTCCATTTGGCTCACTAACTTCACACACCATCAGGCTTCCAAGCAGCTCTCAAGGAAACTCAGTTTTCACACTCTATGCTTAGTGCTCTTTGTGTGCCTAGGACTGAAATGAAGCTTGTCAGCATCCCACACAAACGAATGCTCCACATGCGGGTTTCACATGCCACCAACTCCACATTCACAGGCAACTTCAGCGCCACAGCCGTTTTCAGATAGCCCTCAATGCAAAGGCTCTAGATGCAAATATTGGTGTGAGAGCTAATTCAATCAAGGAAACACTGCATGTTGGTGAAGGGCATATTGAAGAAGGATCAGCCGAGTGGTTCTTGTGGAGAACAACTCCATTTGGCTCACTAACTTCACACACCATCAGGCTTCCAAGCAGCTCTCAAGGAAACTCAGTTTTCACGCTCTATGCTTAGTGCCCTTTGTATGGCTAGGACTGAAATGAACCTGGTAGAGCATCCCACACAAACGAATGCTCCACATGCGGGTTTCACATGCCACCAACTCCACATTCACAGGCAACTTCAGCGCCACAGCCGTTTTCAGATAGCCCTCAATGCAAAGGCTCTAGACGCAAATATTGGTGTGAGAGCTAATTCAATCAAGGAAACACTGCATGTTGGTGAAGGGCATATTGAAGAAGGATCAGCCGAGTGGTTCTTGTGGGAGAACAACTCCATTTGGCTCACTAACTTCACACACCATCAGGCTTCCAAGCAGCTCTCAAGGAAACTCAGTTTTCACACTCTATGCTTAGTGCCCTTTGTATGGCTAGGACTGAAATGAACCTGGTAGAGCATCCCACACAAACAAATGCTCCACATGCGGGTTTCACATGCCACCAACTCCACATTCACAGGCAACTTCAGCGCCACAGCCGTTTTCAGATAGCCCTCAATGCAAAGGCTCTAGACGCAAATATTGGTGTGAGAGCTAATTCAATCAAGGAAACACTGCATGTTGGTGAAGGGCATATTGAAGAAGGATCAGCCGAGTGGTTCTTGTGGGAGAACAACTCCATTTGGCTCACTAACTTCACACACCATCAGGCTTCCAAGCAGCTCTCAAGGAAACTCAGTTTTCACACTCTATGCTTAGTGCCCTTTGAGTGCATTATCTAGGAATGAACCTGGTAGAGCATCCCACACAAACGAATGCTCCACATGCGGGTTTCACATGCCACCAACTCCACATTCACAGGCAACTTCAGCGCCACAGCCGTTTTCAGATAGCCCTCAATGCAAAGGCTCTAGACGCAAATATTGGTGTGAGAGCTAATTCAATCAAGGAAACACTGCATGTTGGTGAAGGGCATATTGAAGAAGGATCAGCCGAGTGGTTCTTGTGGGAGAACAACTCCATTTGGCTCACTAACTTCACACACCATCAGGCTTCCAAGCAGCTCTCAAGGAAACTCAGTTTTCACGCTCTATGCTTAGTGCCCATTGTATGGCTAGGAACTGAAATGAACCTGTAGAGCATCCCACACAAACGAATGCTCCACATGCGGGTTTCACATGCCACCAACTCCACATATACAGGCAACTTCAGCGCCACAGCCGTTTTCAGATAGCCCTCAATGCAAAGGCTCTAGACGCAAATATTGGTGTGAGAGCTAATTCAATCAAGGAAACACTGCATGTTGGTGAAGGGCATATTGAAGAAGGATCAGCCGAGTGGTTCTTGTGGGAGAACAACTCCATTTGGCTCACTAACTTCACACACCATCAGGCTTCCAAGCAGCTCTCAAGGAAACTCAGTTTTCACGCTCTATGCTTAGTGCCCATTGTATGGCTAGGACTGAAATGAACCTGGTAGAGCATCCCAAACAAACGAATGCTCCACATGCGGGTTTCACATGCCACCAACTCCACATTCACAGGCAACTTCAGCGCCACAGCCGTTTTCAGATAGCCCTCAATGCAAAGGCTCTAGACGCAAATATTGGTGTGAGAGCTAATTCAATCAAGGAAACACTGCATGTTGGTGAAGGGCATATTGAAGAAGGATCAGCCGAGTGGTTCTTGTGGGAGAACAACTCCATTTGGCTCACTAACTTCACACACCATCAGGCTTCCAAGCAGCTCTCAAGGAAACTCAGTTTTCACACTCTATGCTTAGTGCCCTTTGAGTGCATTATCTAGGAATGAACCTGGTAGAGCATCCCACACAAACGAATGCTCCACATGCGGGTTTCACATGCCACCAACTCCACATTCACAGGCAACTTCAGCGCCACAGCCGTTTTCAGATAGCCCTCAATGCAAAGGCTCTAGACGCAAATATTGGTGTGAGAGCTAATTCAATCAAGGAAACACTGCATGTTGGTGAAGGGCATATTGAAGAAGGATCAGCCGAGTGGTTCTTGTGGGAGAACAACTCCATTTGGCTCACTAACTTCACACACCATCAGGCTTCCAAGCAGCTCTCAAGGAAACTCAGTTTTCACACTCTATGCTTAGTGCCCTTTGTATGGCTAGGACTGAAATGAACCTGGTAGAGCATCCACACAAACGAATGCTCCACATGCGGGTTTCACATGCCACCAACTCCACATTCACAGGCAACTTCAGCGCCACAGCCGTTTTCAGATAGCCCTCAATGCAAAGGCTCTAGACGCAAAATATTGGTGTGAGAGCTAATTCAATCAAGGAAACACTGCATGTTGGTGAAGGGCATATTGAAGAAGGATCAGCCGAGTGGTTCTTGTGGGAGAACAACTCCATTTGGCTCACTAACTTCACACACCATCAGGCTTCCAAGCAGCTCTCAAGGAAACTCAGTTTTCACACTCTATGCTTAGTGCCCTTTGTATGGCTAGGACTGAAATGAACCTGGTAGAGCATCCCACACAAACGAATGCTCCACATGCGGGTTTCACATGCCACCAACTCCACATATACAGGCAACTTCAGCGCCACAGCCGTTTTCAGATAGCCCTCAATGCAAAGGCTCTAGACGCAAATATTGTGTGAGAGCTAATTCAATCAAGGAAACACTGCATGTTGGTGAATGGCATATTGAAGAAGGATCAGACGAGTGGTTCTTGTGGGAGAACAACTCCATTTGGCTCACTAACTTCACACACCATCAGGCTTCCAAGCAGCTCTCAAGGAAACTCAGTTTTCACACTCTATGCTAGTGCTCATTGTGTGCCTAGGACTGAAATGAAGCTTGGTCAGCATCCCACACAAACGAATGCTCCACATGCGGGTTTCACATGCCACCAACTCCACATTCACAGGCAACTTCAGCGCCACAGCCGTTTTCAGATAGCCCTCAATGCAAAGGCTCTAGACGCAAATATTGGTGTGAGAGCTAATTCAATCAAGGAAACACTGCATGTTGGTGAAGGGCATATTGAAGAAGGATCAGCCGAGTGGTTCTTGTGGGAGAACAACTCCATTTGGCTCACTAACTTCACACACCATCAGGCTTCCAAGCAGCTCTCAAGGAAACTCAGTTTTCACACTCTATGCTTAGTGCTCTTTGTGTGCCTAGGACTGAAATGAAGCTTGGTCAGCATCCCACACAAACGAATGCTCCACATGCGGGTTTCACATGCCACCAACTCCACATTCACAGGCAACTTCAGCGCCACAGCCGTTTTCAGATAGCCCTCAATGCAAAGGCTCTAGACGCAAATATTGGTGTGAGAGCTAATTCAATCAAGGAAACACTGCATGTTGGTGAAGGGCATATTGAAGAAGGATCAGCCGAGTGGTTCTTGTGGGAGAACAACTCCATTTGGCTCACTAACTTCACACACCATCAGGCTTCCAAGCAGCTCTCAAGGAAACTCAGTTTTCACACTCTATGCTTAGTGCCCTTTGTATGGCTAGGACTGAAATGAACCTGGTAGAGCATCCCACACAAACGAATGCTCCACATGCGGGTTTCACATGCCACCAACTCCACATATACAGGCAACTTCAGCGCCACAGCCGTTTTCAGATAGCCCTCAATGCAAAGGCTCTAGACGCAAATATTGGTGTGAGAGCTAATTCAATCAAGGAAACACTGCATGTTGGTGAATGGCATATTGAAAAAGGATCAGCAGAGTGGTTCTTGTGGGAGAACAACTCCATTTGGCTCACTAACTTCACACACCATCAGGCTTCCAAGCAGCTCTCAAGGAAACTCAGTTTTCACACTCTATGCTAGTGCTCTTTGTGTGCCTAGGACTGAAATGAAGCTTGGTCAGCATCCCACACAAACGAATGCTCCACATGCGGGTTTCACATGCCACCAACTCCACATTCACAGGCAACTTCAGCGCCACAGCCGTTTCAGATAGCCCTCAATGCAAAGGCTCTAGACGCAAATATTGGTGTGAGAGCTAATTCAATCAAGGAAACACTGCATGTTGGTGAAGGGCATATTGAAGAAGGATCAGCCGAGTGGTTCTTGTGGGAGAACAACTCCATTTGGCTCACTAACTTCACACACCATCAGGCTTCCAAGCAGCTCTCAAGGAAACTCAGTTTTCACACTCTATGCTTAGTGCTCTTTGTGTGCCTAGGACTGAAATGAAGCTTGTCAGCATCCCACACAAACGAATGCTCCACATGCGGGTTTCACATGCCACCAACTCCACATTCACAGGCAACTTCAGCGCCACAGCCGTTTTCAGATAGCCCTCAATGCAAAGGCTCTAGATGCAAATATTGGTGTGAGAGCTAATTCAATCAAGGAAACACTGCATGTTGGTGAAGGGCATATTGAAGAAGGATCAGCCGAGTGGTTCTTGTGGGAGAACAACTCCATTTGGCTCACTAACTTCACACACCATCAGGCTTCCAAGCAGCTCTCAAGGAAACTCAGTTTTCACGCTCTATGCTTAGTGCCCTTTGTATGGCTAGGACTGAAATGAACCTGGTAGAGCATCCCACACAAACGAATGCTCCACATGCGGGTTTCACATGCCACCAACTCCACATATACAGGCAACTTCAGCGCCACAGCCGTTTTCAGATAGCCCTCAATGCAAAGGCTCTAGACGCAAATATTGGTGTGAGAGCTAATTCAATCAAGGAAACACTGCATGTTGGTGAAGGGCATATTGAAGAAGGATCAAGCAGAGTGGTTCTTGTGGGAGAACAACTCCATTTGGCTCACTAACTTCACACACCATCAGGCTTCCAAGCAGCTCTCAAGGAAACTCAGTTTTCACGCTCTATGCTTAGTGCCCTTTGTATGGCTAGGACTGAAATGAACCTGGTAGAGCATCCCACACAAACGAATGCTCCACATGCGGGTTTCACATGCCACCAACTCCACATTCACAGGCAACTTCAGCGCCACAGCCGTTTTCAGATAGCCCTCAATGCAAAGGCTCTAGACGCAAATATTGGTGTGAGAGCTAATTCAATCAAGGAAACACTGCATGTTGGTGAAGGGCATATTGAAGAAGGATCAGCCGAGTGGTTCTTGTGGGAGAACAACTCCATTTGGCTCACTAACTTCACACACCATCAGGCTTCCAAGCAGCTCTCAAGGAAACTCAGTTTTCACACTCTATGCTTAGTGCCCTTTGAGTGCATTATCTAGGAATGAACCTGGTAGAGCATCCCACACAAACGAATGCTCCACATGCGGGATTCACATGACACCAACTCCACATTCACAGGCAACTTCAGCGCCACAGCCGTTTTCAGATAGTCCTCAATGCAAAGGCTCTAGACGCAAATATTGGTGTGAGAGCTAATTCAATCAAGGAAACACTGCATGTTGGTGAAGGGCATATTGAAGAAGGATCAGCCGAGTGGTTCTTGTGGGAGAACAACTCCATTTGGCTCACTAACTTCACACACCATCAGGCTTCCAAGCAGCTCTCAAGGAAACTCAGTTTTCACGCTCTATGCTTAGTGCCCTTTGTATGTCTAGGACTGAAATGAACCTGGTAGAGCATCCCACACAAACGAATGCTCCACATGCGGGTTTCACATGCCACCAACTCCACATTCACAGGCAACTTCAGCGCCACAGCCGTTTTCAGATAGCCCTCAATGCAAAGGCTCTAGACGCAAATATTGGTGTGAGAGCTAATTCAATCAAGGAAACACTGCATGTTGGTGAAGGGCATATTGAAGAAGGATCAGCAGAGTGGTTCTTGTGGGAGAACAACTCCATTTGGCTCACTAACTTCACACACCATCAGGCTTCCAAGCAGCTCTCAAGGAAACTCAGTTTTCACACTCTATGCTTAGTGCCCTTTGTATGGCTAGGACTGAAATGAACCTGGTAGAGCATCCCACACAAACGAATGCTCCACATGCGGGTTTCACATGCCACCAACTCCACATATACAGGCAACTTCAGCGCCACAGCCGTTTTCAGATAGCCCTCAATGCAAAGGCTCTAGACGCAAATATTGGTGTGAGAGCTAATTCAATCAAGGAAACACTGCATGTTGGTGAAGGGCATATTGAAGAAGGATCAGCCGAGTGGTTCTTGTGGGAGAACAACTCCATTTGGCTCACTAACTTCACACACCATCAGGCTTCCAAGCAGCTCTCAAGGAAACTCAGTTTTCACACTCTATGCTAGTGCTCTTTGTGTGCCTAGGACTGAAATGAAGCTTGGTCAGCATCCCACACAAACGAATGCTCCACATGCGGGATTCACATGCCACCAACTCCACATTCACAGGCAACTTCAGCGCCACAGCCGTTTTCAGATAGCCCTCAATGCAAAGGCTCTAGACGCAAATATTGGTGTGAGAGCTAATTCAATCAAGGAAACACTGCATGTTGGTGAAGGGCATATTGAAGAAGGATCAGCCGAGTGGTTCTTGTGGGAGAATAACTCCATTTGGCTCACTAACTTCACACACCATCAGGCTTTCAAGCAGCTCTCAAGGAAACTCAGTTTTCACAGTCTATGCTTAATGCCCTTTGAGTGCATTATCTAGGAATGAAACTGGTAGAGCATCCCACACAAATGAATGCTCCACATGCGGGTTTCACATGCCACCAACTCCACATTCACAGGCAACTTCAGCGCCACAGCCGTTTTCAGATAGCCCTCAATGCAAAGGCTCTAGACGCAAATATTGGTGTGAGAGCTAATTCAATCAAGGAAACACTGCATGTTGGTGAAGGGCATATTGAAGAAGGATCAGCCGAGTGGTTCTTGTGGGAGAACAACTCCATTTGGCTCACTAACTTCACACACCATCAGGCTTCCAAGCAGCTCTCAAGGAAACTCAGTTTTCACATTCTATGCTTAGTGCTCTTTGTGTGCCTAGGACTGAAATGAAGCTTGGAGAGCATCCCACACAAACGAATGCTCCACATGCGGGTTTCACATGCCACCAACTCCACATTCACAGGCAACTTCAGCGCCACAGCCGTTTTCAGATAGCCCTCAATGCAAAGGCTCTAGACGCAAATATTGGTGTGAGAGCTAATTCAATCAAGGAAACACTGCATGTTGGTGAAGGGCATATTGAAGAAGGATCAGCCGAGTGGTTCTTGTGGGAGAACAACTCCATTTGGCTCACTAACTTCACATACCATCAGGCTTCCAAGCAGCTCTCAAGGAAACTCAGTTTTCACACTCTATGTTTAGTGCTCTTTGAGTGCATTATCTAGGAATGAACCTGGTAGAGCATCCCACACAAACGAATGCTCCACATGCGGGTTTCACATGCCACCAACTCCACATTCACAGGCAACTTCAGCGCCACAGCCGTTTTCAGATAGCCCTCAATGCAAAGGCTCTAGACGCAAATATTGGTGTGAGAGCTAATTCAATCAAGGAAACACTGCATGTTGGTGAAGGGCATATTGAAGAAGGATCAGCCGAGTGGTTCTTGTGGGAGAACAACTCCATTTGGCTCACTAACTTCACACACCATCAGGCTTCCAAGCAGCTCTCAAGGAAACTCAGTTTTCACACTCTATGCTTAGTGCTCTTTGTGTGCCTAGGACTGAAATGAAGCTTGTCAGCATCCCACACAAACGAATGCTCCACATGCGGGTTTCACATGCCACCAACTCCACATATACAGGCAACTTCAGCGCCACAGCCGTTTTCAGATAGCCCTCAATGCAAAGGCTCTAGACGCAAATATTGGTATGAGAGCTAATTCAATCAAGGAAACACTGCATGTTGGTGAAGGGCATATTGAAGAAGGATCAGCCGAGTGGTTCTTGTGGGAGAACAACTCCATTTGGCTCACTAACTTCACACACCATCAGGCTTCCAAGCAGCTCTCAAGGAAACTCAGATTTCACACTCTATGCTTAGTGCTCTTTTTGTGCCTAGGACTGAAATGAAGCTTGGTCAGCATCCCACACAAACGAATGCTCCACATGCGGGTTTCACATGCCACCAACTCCACATTCACAGGCAACTTCAGCGCCACAGCCGTTTTCAGATAGCCCTCAATGCAAAGGCTCTAGACGCAAATATTGGTGTGAGAGCTAACTCAATCAAGGAAACACTGCATGTTGGTGAAGGGCATATTGAAGAAGGATCAGCCGAGTGGTTCTTGTGGGAGAACAACTCCATTTGGCTCACTAACTTCACACACCATCAGGCTTCCAAGCAGCTCTCAAGGAAACTCAGTTTTCACACTCTATGCTTAGTGCCCTTTGTATGGCTAGGACTGAAATGAACCTGGTAGAGCATCCCACACAAACGAATGCTCCACATGCGGGTTTCACATGCCACCAACTCCACATTCACAGGCAACTTCAGCGCCACAGCCGTTTTCAGATAGCCCTCAATGCAAAGGCTCTAGACGCAAATATTGGTGTGAGAGCTAATTCAATCAAGGAAACACTGCATGTTGGTGAAGGGCATATTGAAGAAGGATCAGCCGAGTGGTTCTTGTGGGAGAACAACTCCATTTGGCTTACTAACTTCACACACCATCAGGCTTCCAAGCAGCTCTCAAGGAAACTCAGTTTTCACACTCTATGTTTAGTGCTCTTTGTGTGCCTAGGACTGAAATGAACCTGGTAGAGCATCCCACACAAACGAATGCTCCACATGCGGGTTTCACATGCCACCAACTCCACATTCACAGGCAACTTCAGCACCACAGCCGTTTTCAGATAGCCCTCAATGCAAAGGCTCTAGACGCAAATATTGGTGTGAGAGCTAATTCAATCAAGGAAACACTGCATGTTGGTGAAGGGCATATTGAAGAAGGATCAGCCGAGTGGTTCTTGTGGGAGAACAACTCCATTTGGCTCACTAACTTCACACACCATCAGGCTTCCAAGCAGCTCTCAAGGAAACTCAGTTTTCACACTCTATGCTTAGTGCCCTTTGAGTGCATTATCTAGGAATGAACCTGGTAGAGCATCCCACACAAACGAATGCTCCACATGCGGGTTTCACATGCCACCAACTCCACATTCACAGGCAACTTCAGCGCCACAGCCGTTTTCAGATAGCCCTCAATGCAAAGGCTCTAGACGCAAATATTGGTGTGAGAGCTAATTCAATCAAGGAAACACTGCATGTTGGTGAAGGGCATATTGAAGAAGGATCAGCCGAGTGGTTCTTGTGGGAGAACAACTCCATTTGGCTCACTAACTTCACACACCATCAGGCTTCCAAGCAGCTCTCAAGGAAACTCAGTTTTCACACTCTATGCTTCGTGCCCTTTGTATGGCTAGGACTGAAATGAACCTGGTAGAGCATCCCACACAAACGAATGCTCCACATGCGGGTTTCACATGCCACCAACTCCACATATACAGGCAACTTCAGCGCCACAGCCGTTTTCAGATAGCCCTCAATGCAAAGGCTCTAGACGCAAATATTGGTGTGAGAGCTAATTCAATCAAGGAAACACTGCATGTTGGTGAAGGGCATATTGAAGAAGGATCAGCCGAGTGGTTCTTGTGGGAGAACAACTCCATTTGGCTCACTAACTTCACACACCATCAGGCTTCCAAGCAGCTCTCAAGGAAACTCAGTTTTCACACTCTATGCTTAGTGCCCTTTGAGTGCATTATCTAGGAATGAACCTGGTAGAGCATCCCACACAAACGAATGCTCCACATGCGGGTTTTACATGCCACCAACTCCACATTCACAGGCAACTTCAGCGCCACAGCCGTTTTCAGATAGCCCTCAATGCAAAGGCTCTAGACGCAAATATTGGTGTGAGAGCTAACTCAATCAAGGAAACACTGCATGTTGGTGAAGGGCATATTGAAGAAGGATCAGCAGAGTGGTTCTTGTGGGAGAACAACTCCATTTGGCTCACTAACTTCACACACCATCAGGCTTCCAAGCAGCTCTCAAGGAAACTCAGTTTTCACGCTCTATGCTTAGTGCCCTTTGTATGGCTAGGACTGAAATGAACCTGGTAGAGCATCCCACACAAACGAATGCTCCACATGCGGGTTTCACATGCCACCAAATCCACATTCACAGGCAACTTCAGCGCCACAGCCGTTTTCAGATAGCCCTCAATGCAAAGGCTCTAGACGCAAATATTGGTGTGAGAGCTAATTCAATCAAGGAAACACTGCATGTTGGTGAAGGGCATATTGAAGAAGGATCAGCCGAGTGGTTCTTGTGGGAGAACAACTCCATTTGGCTCACTAACTTCACACACCATCAGGCTTCCAAGCAGCTCTCAAGGAAACTCCGTTTTCACACTCTATGCTTAGTGCTCTTTGTGTGCCTAGGACTGAAATGAACCTGGTAGAGCATCCCACACAAACGAATGCTCCACATGCGGGTTTCACATGCCACCAACTCCACATTCACAGGCAACTTCAGCGCCACAGACGTTTTCAGATAGCCCTCAATGCAAAGGCTCTAGACGCAAATATTGGTGTGAGAGCTAATTCAATCAAGGAAACACTGCATGTTGGTGAAGGGCATATTGAAGAAGGATCAGCAGAGTGGTTCTTGTGGGAGAACAACTCCATTTGGCTCACTAACTTCACACACCATCAGGCTTCCAAGCAGCTCTCAAGGAAACTCAGTTTTCACACTCTATGCTTAGTGCCCTTTGAGTGCATTATCTAGGAATGAACCTGGTAGAGCATCCCACACAAACGAATGCTCCACATGCGGGTTTCACATGCCACCAACTCCACATTCACAGGCAACTTCAGCGCCACAGCCGTTTTCAGATAGCCCTCAATGCAAAGGCTCTAGACGCAAATATAGGTGTGAGAGCTAATTCAATCAAGGAAACACTGCATGTTGGTGAAGGGCATATTGAAGAAGGATCAGCCGAGTGGTTCTTGTGGGAGAACAACTCCATTTGGCTCACTAACTTCACACACCATCAGGCTTCCAAGCAGCTCTCAAGGAATCTCAGTTTTCACGCTCTATGCTTAGTGCCCTTTGTATGGCTAGGACTGAAATGAACCTGGTAGAGCATCCCACACAAACGAATGCTCCACATGCAGGTTTCACATGCCACCAACTCCACATTCACAGGCAACTTCAGCGCCACAGCCGTTTTCAGATAGCCCTCAATGCAAAGGCTCTAGACGCAAATATTGGTGTGAGAGCTAATTCAATCAAGGAAACACTGCATGTTGGTGAAGGGCATATTGAAGAAGGATCAGCCGAGTGGTTCTTGTGGGAGAACAACTCCATTTGGCTCACTAACTTCACACACCATCAGGCTTCCAAGCAGCTCTCAAGGAAACTCAGTTTTCACACTCTATGCTTAGTGCTCTTTGTGTGCCTAGGACTGAAATGAAGCTTGGTCAGCATCCCACACAAACGAATGCTCCACATGCGGGTTTCACATGCCACCAACTCCACATTCACAGGCAACTTCAGCGCCACAGCCGTTTTCAGATAGCCCTCAATGCAAAGGCTCTAGACGCAAATATTGGTGTGAGAGCTAATTCAATCAAGGAAACACTGCATGTTGGTGAAGGGCATATTGAAGAAGGATCAGCCGAGTGGTTCTTGTGGGAGAACAACTCCATTTGGCTCACTAACTTCACACACCATCAGGCTTCCAAGCAGCTCTCAAGGAAACTCAGTTTTCACACTCTATGCTTAGTGCCCTTTGAGTGCATTATCTAGGAATGAACCTGGTAGAGCATTCCACACAAACGAATGCTCCACATGCGGGATTCACATGACACCAACTCCACATTCACAGGCAACTTCAGCGCCACAGCCGTTTTCAGATAGCCCTCAATGCAAAGGCTCTAGACGCAAATATTGGTGTGAGAGCTAATTCAATCAAGGAAACACTGCATGTTGGTGAAGGGCATATTGAAGAAGGATCAGCCGAGTGGTTCTTGTGGGAGAACAACTCCATTTGGCTCACTAACTTCACACACCATCAGGCTTCCAAGCAGCTCTCAAGGAAACTCAGGTTTCACACTCTATGCTTAGTGCCCTTTGAGTGCATTATCTAGGAATGAACCTAGTAGAGCATCCCACACAAACGAATGCTCCACATGCGGGTTTCACATGCCACCAACTCCACATTCACAGGCAACTTCAGCGCCACAGCCGTTTTCAGATAGCCCTCAATGCAAAGGTTCTAGACGCAAATATTGGTGTGAGAGCTAATTCAATCAAGGAAACACTGCATGTTGGTGAATGGCATATTGAAGAAGGATCAGCCAAGTGGTTCTTGTGGGAGAACAACTCCATTTGGCTCACTAACTTCACACACCATCAGGCTTCCAAGCAGCTCTCAAGGAAACTCAGTTTTCACACTCTATGCTTAGTGCCCTTTGTATGCCTAGGACTGAAAGAAACCTGGTAGAGCATCCCACACAAACGAATGCTCCACATGCGGGTTTCACATGCCACCAACTCCACATTCACAGGCAACTTCAGCGCCACAGCCGTTTTCAGATAGCCCTCAATGCAAAGGCTCTAGACGCAAATATTGGTGTGAGAGCTAATTCAATCAAGGAAACACTGCATGTTGGTGAAGGGCATATTGAAGAAGGATCAGCCGAGTGGTTCTTGTGGGAGAACAACTCCATTTGGCTCACTAACTTCACACACCATCAGGCTTCCAAGCAGCTCTCAAGGAAACTCAGTTTTCACACTCTATGCTTAGTGCCCTTTGAGTGCATTATCTAGGAATGAACCTGGTAGAGCATCCCACACAAACGAATGCTCCACTTGCGGGTTTCAGATGCCACCAACTCCACATTCACAGGCAACTTCAGCGCCACAGCCGTTTTCAGATAGCCCTCAATGCAAAGGCTCTAGACGCAAATATTGGTGTGAGAGCTAATTCAATCAAGGAAACACTGCATGTTGGTGAAGGGCATATTGAAGAAGGATCAGCCGAGTGGTTCTTGTGGGAGAACAACTCCATTTGGCTCACTAACTTCACACACCATCAGGCTTCCAAGCAGCTCTCAAGGAAACTCAGTTTTCACACTCTATGCTTAGTGCCCTTTGTATGGCTAGGACTGAAAGGAACCTGGTAGAGCATCCCACACAAACGAATGCTCCACATGCGGGTTTCACATGCCACCAACTCCACATTCACAGGCAACTTCAGCGCCACAGCCGTTTTCAGATAGCCCTCAATGCAAAGGCTCTAGACGCAAATATTGGTGTGAGAGCTAATTCAATCAAGGAAACACTGCATGTTGGTGAAGGGCATATTGAAGAAGGATCAGCCGAGTGGTTCTTGTGGGAGAACAACTCCATTTGGCTCACTAACTTCACA
This sequence comes from Ochotona princeps, assembly GCF_030435755.1. NCBI lineage: Eukaryota > Metazoa > Chordata > Mammalia > Lagomorpha > Ochotonidae > Ochotona > Ochotona princeps. The sequence goes on from NW_026701025.1 coordinate 61,411, forward strand.
CACCATCAGGCTTCCAAGCAGCTCTCAAGGAAACTCAGTTTTCACACTCTATGCTTAGTGCCCTTTGAGTGCATTATCTAGGAATGAACCTGGTAGAGCATCCCACACAAACGAATGCTCCACATGCGGGTTTCACATGCCACCAACTCCACATTCACAGGCAACTTCAGCGCCACAGCCGTTTTCAGATAGCCCTCAATGCAAAGGCTCTAGACGCAAATATTGGTGTGAGAGCTAATTCAATCAAGGAAACACTGCATGTTGGTGAAGGGCATATTGAAGAAGGATCAGCCGAGTGGTTCTTGTGGGAGAACAACTCCATTTGGCTCACTAACTTCACACACCATCAGGCTTCCAAGCAGCTCTCAAGGAAACTCAGTTTTCACACTCTATGCTTAGTGCCCTTTGTATGGCTAGGACTGAAATGAACCTGGTAGAGCATCCCACACAAACGAATGCTCCACATGCGGGTTTCACATGCCACCAACTCCACATATACAGGCAACTTCAGCGCCACAGCCGTTTTCAGATAGTCCTCAATGCAAAGGCTCTAGACGCAAATATTGGTGTGAGAGCTAATTCAATCAAGGAAACACTGCATGTTGGTGAAGGGCATATTGAAGAAGGATCAGCCGAGTGGTTCTTGTGGGAGAACAACTCCATTTGGCTCACTAACTTCACACACCATCAGGCTTCCAAGCAGCTCTCAAGGAAACTCAGTTTTCACACTCTATGCTTAGTGCTCTTTGTGTGCCTAGGACTGAAATGAACCTGGTAGAGCATCCCACACAAACGAATGCTCCACATGCGGGTTTCACATGCCACCAACTCCACATTCACAGGCAACTTCAGCGCCACAGCCGTTTTCAGATAGCCCTCAATGCAAAGGCTCTAGACGCAAATATTTGTGTGAGAGCTAATTCAATCAAGGAAACACTGCATGTTGGTGAAGGGCATATTGAAGAAGGATCAGCAGAGTGGTTCTTGTGGGAGAACAACTCCATTTGGCTCACTAACTTCACACACCATCAGGCTTCCAAGCAGCTCTCAAGGAAACTCAGTTTTCACGCTCTATGCTTAGCGCCCTTTGTATGGCTAGGACTGAAATGAACCTGGTAGAGCATCCCACACAAACGAATGCTCCACATGCGGGTTTCACATGCCACCAACTCCACATTCACAGGCAACTTCAGCGCCACAGCCGTTTTCAGATAGCCCTCAATGCAAAGGCTCTAGACGCAAATATTGGTGTGAGAGCTAATTCAATCAAGGAAACACTGCATGTTGGTGAAGGGCATATTGAAGAAGGATCAGCCGAGTGGTTCTTGTGGGAGAACAACTCCATTTGGCTCACTAACTTCACACACCATCAGGCTTCCAAGCAGCTCTCAAGGAACTCAGTTTTCACACTCTATGCTTAGTGCCCATTGCATGCCTAGGACTGAAATGAAGCTTGGAGAGCATCCCACACAAACGAATGCTCCACATGCGGGTTTCACATGCCACCAACTCCACATTCACAGTCAAATTCAGCGCCATGGCCGTTTTCAGATAGCCCTCAATGCAAAGGCTCTAGACGCAAATATTGGTGTGAGAGCTAATTCAATCAAGGAAACACTGCATGTTGGTGAAGGGTATATTGAAGAAGGATCAGCCGAGTGGTTCTTGTGGGAGAACAACTCCATTTGGCTCACTAACTTCACACACCATCAGGCTTCCAAGCAGCTCTCAAGGAAACTCAGTTTTCACACTCTATGCTTAGTGCTCTTTGTGTGCCTAGGACTGAAATGAAGCTTGGTCAGCATCCCACACAAACGAATGCTCCACATGCGGGTTTCACATGCCACCAACTCCACATTCACAGGCAACTTCAGCGCCACAGCTGTTTTTAGATAGCCCTCAATGCAAAGGCTCTAGACGCAAATATTGGTGTGAGAGCTAATTCAATCAAGGAAACACTGCATGTTGGTGAAGGGCATATTGAAGAAGGATCAGCAGAGTGGTTCTTGTGGGAGAACAACTCCATTTGGCTCACTAACTTCACACACCATCAGGCTTCCAAGCAGCTCTCAAGGAAACTCAGGTTTCACACTCTATGCTTAGTGCCCTTTGAGTGCATTATCTAGGAATGAACCTGGTAGAGCATCCCACACAAACGAATGCTCCACATGCGGGTTTCACATGCCACCAACTCCACATTCACAGGCAACTTCAGCGCCACAGCCGTTTTCAGATAGCCCTCAATGCAAAGGCTCTAGACGCAAATATTGGTGTGAGAGCTAATTCAATCAAGGAAACACTGCATGTTGGTGAAGGGCATATTGAAGAAGGATCAGCCGAGTGGTTCTTGTGGGAGAACAACTCCATTTGGCTCACTAACTTCACACACCATCAGGCTTCCAAGCAGCTCTCAAGGAAACTCAGGTTTCACACTCTATGCTTAGTGTCCTTTGAGTGCATTATCTAGGAATGAACCTAGTAGAGCATCCCACACAAACGAATGCTCCACATGCGGGTTTCACATGCCACCAACTCCACATTCACAGGCAACTTCAGCGCCACAGCCGTTTTCAGATAGCCCTCAATGCAAAGGCTCTAGACGCAAATATTGGTGTGAGAGCTAATTCAATCAAGGAAACACTGCATGTTGGTGAAGGGCATATTGAAGAAGGATCAGCAGAGTGGTTCTTGTGGGAGAACAACTCCATTTGGCTCACTAACTTCACACACCATCAGGCTTCCAAGCAGCTCTCAAGGAAACTCAGTTTCCACGCTCTATGCTTAGCGCCCTTTGTATGGCTAGGACTGAAATGAACCTGGTAGAGCATCCCACACAAACGAATGCTCCACATGCGGGTTTCACATGCCACCAACTCTACATTCACAGGCAACTTCAGCGCCACAGCCGTTTTCAGATAGCCCTCAATGCAAAGGCTCTAGACGCAAATATTGGTGTGAGAGCTAATTCAATCAAGGAAACACTGCATGTTGGTGAAGGGCATATTGAAGAAGGATCAGCCGAGTGGTTCTTGTGGGAGAACAACTCCATTTGGCTCACTAACTTCACACACCATCAGGCTTCCAAGCAGCTCTCAAGGAAACTCAGTTTTCCACACTCTATGCTTAGTGCCCATTGCATGCCTAGGACTGAAATGAAGCTTGGAGAGCATCCCACACAAACGAATGCTCCACATGCGGGTTTCACATGCCACCAACTCCACATTCACAGTCAACTTCAGCGCCATGGCCGTTTCAGATAGCCCTCAATGCAAAGGCTCTAGACGCAAATATTGGTGTGAGAGCTAATTCAATCAAGGAAACACTGCATGTTGGTGAAGGGTATATTGAAGAAGGATCAGCCGAGTGGTTCTTGTGGGAGAACAACTCCATTTGGCTCACTAACTTCACACACCATCAGGCTTCCAAGCAGCTCTCAAGGAAACTCAGTTTTCACACTCTATGCTTAGTGCTCTTTGTGTGCCTAGGACTGAAATGAAGCTTGGTCAGCATCCCACACAAACGAATGCTCCACATGCGGGTTTCACATGCCACCAACTCCACATTCACAGGCAACTTCAGCGCCACAGCTGTTTTTAGATAGCCCTCAATGCAAAGGCTCTAGACGCAAATATTGGTGTGAGAGCTAATTCAATCAAGGAAACACTGCATGTTGGTGAAGGGCATATTGAAGAAGGATCAGCAGAGTGGTTCTTGTGGGAGAACAACTCCATTTGGCTCACTAACTTCACACACCATCAGGCTTCCAAGCAGCTCTCAAGGAAACTCAGGTTTCACACTCTATGCTTAGTGCCCTTTGAGTGCATTATCTAGGAATAAACCTGGTAGAGCATCCACACAAACGAATGCTCCACTTGCGGGTTTCACATGCCACCAACTCCACATTCACAGGCAACTTCAGCGCCACAGCCGTTTTCAGATAGCCCTCAATGCAAAGGCTCTAGACGCAAATATTGGTGTGAGAGCTAATTCAATCAAGGAAACACTGCATGTTGGTGAAGGGCATATTGAAGAAGGATCAGCCGAGTGGTTCTTGTGGGAGAACAACTCCATTTGGCTCACTAACTTCACACACCATCAGGCTTCCAAGCAGCTCTCAAGGAAACTCAGTTTTCACACTCTATGCTTAGTGCCCTTTGTATGGCTAGGACTGAAATGAACCTGGTAGAGCATCCCACA
>NW_026701026.1:0-60672 GCF_030435755.1 Ochotona princeps
GTGTTTCCTTGATTGAATTAGCTCTCACACCAATATTTGCGTCTAGAGCCTTTGCATTGAGGGCTATTTGAAAACGGCTGTGGCGCTGAAGTTGCCTGTGAATGTGGAGTTGGTGGCATGTGAAACCCGCATGTGGAGCATTCGTTTGTGTGGGATGCTCTACCAGGTTCATTCCTAGATAATGCACTCAAAGGCCACTAAGCATAGAGTGTGAAAACTGAGTTTCCTTGAGAGCTGCTTGGAAGCCTGATGGTGTGTGAAGTTAGTGAGCCAAATGGAGTTGTTCTCCCACAAGAACCACTCGGCTGATCCTTCTTCAATATGCCCTTCACCAACATGCAGTGTTTCCTTGATTGAATTAGCTCTCACACCAATATTTGCGTCTAGAGCCTTTGCATTGAGGGCTATTTGAAAACGGCTGTGGCGCTGAAGTTGCCTGTGAATGTGGAGTTGGTGGCATGTGAAACCCGCATGTGGAGCATTCGTTTGTGTGGGATGCTCTACCAGGTTCATTTCATTCCTAGATAATGCACTCAAAGGGCACTAAGCATAGAGTGTGAAAACTGAGTTTCCTTGAGAGCTGCTTGGAAGCCTGATGGTGTGTGAAGTTAGTGAGCCAAATGGAGTTGTTCTCCCACAAGAACCACTCGGTTGATCCTTCTTCAATATGCCCTTCACCAACATGCAGTGTTTCCTTGATTGAATTAGCTCTCACACCAATATTTGCGTCTAGAGCCTTTGCATTGAGGGCTATCTGAAAACGGCTGTGGCGCTGAAGTTGCCTGTGAATGTGGAGTTGGTGCCATGTGAAACCCGCATGTGGAGCATTCGTTTGTGTGGGATGCTCTACCAGGTTCATTTCAGTCCTAGCCATACAAAGGGCACTAAGCATAGAGTGTGAAACTGAGTTTCCTTGAGAGCTACTTGGAAGCCTGATGGTGTGTGAAGTTAGTGAGCCAAATGGAGTTGTTCTCCCACAAGAACCACTCGGCTGATCCTTCTTCAATATGCCCTTCACCAACATGCAGTGTTTCCTTGATTGAATTAGCTCTCACACCAATATTTGCGTCTAGAGCCTTTGCATTGAGGGCTATCTGAAAATGGCTGTGGCGCTGAAGTTGCCTGTGAATGTGGAGTTGGTGGCATGTGAAACCCGCATGTGGAGCATTCGTTTCTGTGGGATGCTCTACCAGGTTCATTCCTAGATAATGCACTCAAAGGGCACTAAGCATAGAGTGTGAAAACTGAGTTTCCTTGAGAGCTGCTTGGAAGCCTGATGGTGTGTGAAGTTAGTGAGCCAAAAGGAGTTGTTCTCCCACAAGAACCACTCGGCTGATCCTTCTTCAATATGCCCTTCACCAACATGCAGTGTTTCCTTGATTGAATTAGCTCTCACACCAATATTTGCGTCTAGAGCCTTTGCATTGAGGGCTATCTGAAAACGGCTGTGGCGCTGAAGTTGCCTGTGAATGTGGAGTTGGTGGCATGTGAAACCCGCATGTGGAGCATTCGTTTGTGTGGGATGCTCTACCAGGTTCATTGCTAGATAATGCACTCAAAGGGCACTAAGCATAGAGTGTGAAAACTGAGTTTCCTTGAGAGCTGCTTGGAAGCCTGATGGTGTGTGAAGTTAGTGAGCCAAATGGAGTTGTTCTCCCACAAGAACCACTCGGCTGATCCTTCTTCAATATGCCCTTCACCAACATGCAGTGTTTCCTTGATTGAATTAGCTCTCACACCAATATTTGCGTCTAGAGCCTTTGCATTGAGGGCTATCTGAAAACGGCTGTGGCGCTGAAGTTGCCTGTGAATGTGGAGTTGGTGGCATGTGAAACCCGCATGTGGAGCATTCGTTTGTGTGGGATGCTCTACCAGGTTCATTTCAGTCCTAGCCATACAAAGGGCACTAAGCATAGAGTGTGAAAACTGAGTTTCCTTGAGAGCTGCTTGGAAGCCTGATGGTGTGTGAAGTTAGTGAGCCAAATGGAGTTGTTCTCCCACAAGAACCACTCGGCTGATCCTTCTTCAATATGCCCTTCACCAACATGCAGTGTTTCCTTGATTGAATTAGCTCTCACACCAATATTTGCGTCTAGAGCCTTTGCATTGAGGGCTATCTGAAAACGGCTGTGGCGCTGAAGTTGCCTGTGAATGTGGAGTTGGTGGCATGTGAAACCCGCATGTGGAGCATTCGTTTGTGTGGGATGCTCTACCAGGTTCATTCCTAGATAATGCACTCAAAGGGCACTAAGAATAGAGTGTGAAAACTGAGTTTCCTTGAGAGATGCTTGGAAGCCTGATGGTGTGTGAAGTTAGTGAGCCAAATGGAGTTGTTCTCCCACAAGAACCACTCGGCTGATCCTTCTTCAGTATGCCCTTCACCAACATGCAGTGTTTCCTTGATTGAATTAGCTCTCACACCAATATTTGCGTCTAGAGCCTTTGCATTGAGGGCTATCTGAAAACGGCTGTGGCGCTGAAGTTGCCTGTGAATGTGGAGTTGGTGGCATGTGAAACCCGCATGTGGAGCATTCGTTTGTGTGGGATGCTCTACCAGGTTCATTTCAGTCCTAGCCATACAAAGGGCACTAAGCATAGAGTGTGAAAACTGAGTTCCCTTGAGAGCTGCTTGGAAGCCTGATGGTGTGTGAAGTTAGTGAGCCAAATGGAGTTGTTCTCCCACAAGAACCACTCGGCTGATCCTTCTTCAGTATGCCCTTCACCAACATGCAGTGTTTCCTTGATTGAATTAGCTCTCACACCAATATTTGCGTCTAGAGCCTTTGCATTGAGGGCTATCTGAAAACGGCTGTGGCGCTGAAGTTGCCTGTGAATGTGGAGTTGGTGGCATGTGAAACCCGCATGTGGAGCATTCGTTTGTGTGGGATGCTCTACCAGGTTCATTTCAGTCCTAGCCATAGAAAGGGCACTAAGCATAGAGTGTGAAAACTGAGTTTCCTTGAGAGCTGCTTGAAGCCTGATGGTGTGTGAAGTTAGTGAGCCAAATGGAGTTGTTCTCCCACAAGAACCACTCGGCTGATCCTTCTTCAATATGCCCTTCACCAACATGCAGTGTTTCCTTGATTGAATTAGCTCTCACACCAATATTTGCGTCTAGAGCCTTTGTATTGAGGGCTATCTGAAAACGGCTGTGGCGCTGAAGTTGCCTGTGAATGTGGAGTTGGTGGCATGTGAAACCCGCATGTGGAGCATTCGTTTGTGTGGGATGCTCTACCAGGTTCATTCCTAGATAATGCACTCAAAGGGCACTAAGCATAGAGTGTGAAAACTGAGTTTCCTTGAGAGCTGCTTGGAAGCCTGATGGTGTGTGAAGTTAGTGAGCCAAATGGAGTTGTTCTCCCACAAGAACCACTCGGCTGATCCTTCTTCAATATGCCCTTCACCAACATGCAGTGTTTCCTTGATTGAATTAGCTCTCACACCAATATTTGCGTCTAGAGCCTTTGCATTGAGGGCTATCTGAAAACGGCTGTGGCGCTGAAGTTGCCTGTGAATGTGGAGTTGGTGGCATGTGAAACCCGCATGTGGAGCATTCGTTTCTGTGGGATGCTCTACCAGGTTCATTCCTAGATAATGCACTCAAAGGGCACTAAGCATACAGTGTGAAAACTGAGTTTCCTTGAGAGCTGCTTGGAAGCCTAATGGTGTGTGAAGTTAGTGAGCCAAATGGAGTTGTTCTCCCACAAGAACCACTCGGCTGATCCTTCTTCAGTATGCCCTTCACCAACATGCAGTGTTTCCTTGATTGAATTAGCTCTCACACCAATATTTGCGTCTAGAGCCTTTGCATTGAGGGCTATCTGAAAACGGCTGTGGCGCTGAAGTTGCCTGTGAATGTGGAGTTGGTGGCATGTGAAACCCGCATGTGGAGCATTCGTTTGTGTGGGATGCTCTACCAGGTTCATTTCAGTCCTAGCCATAGAAAGGGCACTAAGCATAGAGTGTGAAAACTGAGTTTCCTTGAGAGCTGCTTGGAAGCCTGATGGTGTGTGAAGTTAGTGAGCCAAATGGAGTTGTTCTCCCACAAGAACCACTCGGCTGATCCTACTTCAATATGCCCTTCACCAACATGCAGTGTTTCCTTGATTGAATTAGCTCTCACACCAATATTTGCGTCTAGAGCCTTTGCATTGAGGGCTATCTGAAAACGGCTGTGGCGCTGAAGTTGCCTGTGAATGTGGAGTTGGTGGCATGTGAAACCCGCATGTGGAGCATTCGTTTGTGTGGGATGCTCTACCAGGTTCATTTCAGTCCTAGCCATACAAAGGGCACTAAGCATAGAGTGTGAAAACTGAGTTCCCTTGAGAGCTGCTTGGAAGCCTGATGGTGTGTGAAGTTAGTGAGCCAAATGGAGTTGTTCTCCCACAAGAACCACTCGGCTGATCCTTCTTCAATATGCCCTTCACCAACATGCAGTGTTTCCTTGATTGAATTAGCTCTCACACCAATATTTGCGTCTAGAGCCTTTGCATTGAGGGCTATCTGAAAACGGCTGTGGCGCTGAAGTTGCCTGTGAATGTGGAGTTGGTGGCATGTGAAACCCGCATGTGGAACATTCGTTTGTGTGGGATGCTCTACCAGGTTCATTCCTAGATAATGCACTCAAAGGGCACTAAGCATAGAGAGTGAAAACTGAGTTTCCTTGAGAGCTGCTTGGAAGCCTGATGGTGTGTGAAGTTAGTGAGCCAAATGGAGTTGTTCTCCCACAAGAACCACTCGGCTGATCCTTCTTCAATATGCCCTTCACCAACATGCAGTGTTTCCTTGATTGAATTAGCTCTCACACCAATATTTGCGTCTAGAGCCTTTGCATTGAGGGCTATCCGAAAACGGCTGTGGCGCTGAAGTTGCCTGTGAATGTGGAGTTGGTGGCATGTGAAACCCGCATGTGGAGCATTCGTTTCTGTGGGATGCTCTACCAGGTTCATTCCTAGATAATGCACTCAAAGGGCACTAAGCATAGAGTGTGAAAACTGAGTTTCCTTGAGAGCTGCTTGGAAGCCTGATGGTGTGTGAAGTTAGTGAGCCAAATGGAGTTGTTGTCCCACAAGAACCACTCGGCTGATCCTTCTTCAATATGCCCTTCACCAACATGCAGTGTTTCCTTGATTGAATTAGCTCTCACACCAATATTTGCGTCTAGAGCCTTTGCATTGAGGGCTATCTGAAAACGGCTGTGGCGCTGAAGTTGCCTGTGAATGTGGAGTTGGTGGCATGTGAAACCCGCATGTGGAGCATTCGTTTCTGTGGGATGCTCTACCAGGTTCATTCCTAGATAATGCACTCAAAGGGCACTAAGCATAGAGTGTGAAAACTGAGTTTCCTTGAGAGCTGCTTGGAAGCCTGATGGTGTGTGAAGTTAGTGAGCCAAATGGAGTTGTTGTCCCACAAGAACCACTCGGCTGATCCTTCTTCAATATGCCCGTCACCAACATGCAGTGTTTCCTTGATTGAATTAGCTCTCACACCAATATTTGCGTCTAGAGCCTTTGCATTGAGGGCTATCTGAAAACGGCTGTGGCGCTGAAGTTGCCTGTGAATGTGGAGTTGGTGGCATGTGAAACCCGCATGTGGAGCATTCGTTTGTGTGGGATGCTCTACCAGGTTCATTTCAGTCCTAGCCATACAAAGGGCACTAAGCATAGAGTGTGAAAACTGAGTTCCCTTGAGAGCTGCTTGCAAGCCTGATGGTGTGTGAAGTTAGTGAGCCAAATGGAGTTGTTCTCCCACAAGAACCACTCGGCTGATCCTTCTTCAATATGCCCTTCACCAACATGCAGTGTTTCCTTGATTGAATTAGCTCTCACACCAATATTTGCGTCTAGAGCCTTTGCATTGAGGGCTATCTGAAAACGGCTGTGGCGCTGAAGTTGCCTGTGAATGTGGAGTTGGTGGCATGTGAAACCCGCATGTGGAGCATTCGTTTGTGTGGGATGCTCTACCAGGTTCATTCCTAGATAATGCACTCAAAGGGCACTAAGCATAGAGTGTGAAAACTGAGTTTCCTTGAGAGCTGCTTGGAAGCCTGATGGTGTGTGAAGTTAGTGAGCCAAATGGAGTTGTTCTCCCACAAGAACCACTCGGCTGATCCTTCTTCAGTATGCCCTTCACCAACATGCAGTGTTTCCTTGATTGAATTAGCTCTCACACCAATATTTGCGTCTAGAGCCTTTGCATTGAGGGCTATCTGAAAACGGCTGTGGCGCTGAAGTTGCCTGTGAATGTGGAGTTGGTGGCATGTGAAACCCGCATGTGGAGCATTCGTTTGTGTGGGATGCTCTACCAGGTTCATTTCAGTCCTAGCCATAGAAAGGGCACTAAGCATAGAGTGTGAAAACTGAGTTTCCTTGAGAGCTGCTTGGAAGCCTGATGGTGTGTGAAGTTAGTGAGCCAAATGGAGTTGTTCTCCCACAAGAACCACTCGGCTGATCCTTCTTCAATATGCCCTTCACCAACATGCAGTGTTTCCTTGATTGAATTAGCTCTCACACCAATATTTGCGTCTAGAGCCTTTGCATTGAGGGCTATCTGAAAACGGCTGTGGCGCTGAAGTTGCCTGTGAATGTGGAGTTGGTGGCATGTAAAACCCGCATGTGGAGCATTCGTTTGTGTGGGATGCTCTACCAGGTTCATTCCTAGATAATGCACTCAAAGGGCACTAAGCATAGAGTGTGAAAACTGAGTTTCCTTGAGAGCTGCTTGGAAGCCTGATGGTGTGTGAAGTTAGTGAGCCAAATGGAGTTGTTCTCCCACAAGAACTACTCGGCTGATCCTTCTTCAATATGCCCTTCACCAACATGCAGTGTTTCCTTGATTGAATTAGCTCTCACACCAATATTTGCGTCTAGAGCCTTTGCATTGAGGGCTATCTGAAAACGGCTGTGGCGCTGAAGTTGCCTGTGAATGTGGAGTTGGTGGCATGTGAAACCCGCATGTGGAGCATTCGTTTCTGTGGGATGCTCTACCAGGTTCATTCCTAGATAATGCACTCAAAGGGCACTAAGCATACAGTGTGAAAACTGAGTTTCCTTGAGAGCTGCTTGGAAGCCTAATGGTGTGTGAAGTTAGTGAGCCAAATGGAGTTGTTCTCCCACAAGAACCACTCGGCTGATCCTTCTTCAGTATGCCCTTCACCAACATGCAGTGTTTCCTTGATTGAATTAGCTCTCACACCAATATTTGCGTCTAGAGCCTTTGCATTGAGGGCTATCTGAAAACGGCTGTGGCGCTGAAGTTGCCTGTGAATGTGGAGTTGGTGGCATGTGAAACCCGCATGTGGAGCATTCGTTTGTGTGGGATGCTCTACCAGGTTCATTTCAGTCCTAGCCATAGAAAGGGCACTAAGCATAGAGTGTGAAAACTGAGTTTCCTTGAGAGCTGCTTGGAAGCCTGATGGTGTGTGAAGTTAGTGAGCCAAATGGAGTTGTTCTCCCACAAGAACCACTCGGCTGATCCTACTTCAATATGCCCTTCACCAACATGCAGTGTTTCCTTGATTGAATTAGCTCTCACACCAATATTTGCGTCTAGAGCCTTTGCATTGAGGGCTATCTGAAAACGGCTGTGGCGCTGAAGTTGCCTGTGAATGTGGAGTTGGTGGCATGTGAAACCCGCATGTGGAGCATTCGTTTGTGTGGGATGCTCTACCAGGTTCATTTCAGTCCTAGCCATACAAAGGGCACTAAGCATAGAGTGTGAAAACTGAGTTCCCTTGAGAGCTGCTTGGAAGCCTGATGGTGTGTGAAGTTAGTGAGCCAAATGGAGTTGTTCTCCCACAAGAACCACTCGGCTGATCCTTCTTCAATATGCCCTTCACCAACATGCAGTGTTTCCTTGATTGAATTAGCTCTCACACCAATATTTGCGTCTAGAGCCTTTGCATTGAGGGCTATCTGAAAACGGCTGTGGCGCTGAAGTTGCCTGTGAATGTGGAGTTGGTGGCATGTGAAACCCGCATGTGGAACATTCGTTTGTGTGGGATGCTCTACCAGGTTCATTCCTAGATAATGCACTCAAAGGGCACTAAGCATAGAGAGTGAAAACTGAGTTTCCTTGAGAGCTGCTTGGAAGCCTGATGGTGTGTGAAGTTAGTGAGCCAAATGGAGTTGTTCTCCCACAAGAACCACTCGGCTGATCCTTCTTCAATATGCCCTTCACCAACATGCAGTGTTTCCTTGATTGAATTAGCTCTCACACCAATATTTGCGTCTAGAGCCTTTGCATTGAGGGCTATCTGAAAACGGCTGTGGCGCTGAAGTTGCCTGTGAATGTGGAGTTGGTGGCATGTGAAACCCGCATGTGGAGCATTCGTTTCTGTGGGATGCTCTACCAGGTTCATTCCTAGATAATGCACTCAAAGGGCACTAAGCATAGAGTGTGAAAACTGAGTTTCCTTGAGAGCTGCTTGGAAGCCTGATGGTGTGTGAAGTTAGTGAGCCAAATGGAGTTGTTGTCCCACAAGAACCACTCGGCTGATCCTTCTGCAATATGCCCTTCACCAACATGCAGTGTTTCCTTGATTGAATTAGCTCTCACACCAATATTTGCGTCTAGAGCCTTTGCATTGAGGGCTATCTGAAAACGGCTGTGGCGCTGAAGTTGCCTGTGAATGTGGAGTTGGTGGCATGTGAAACCCGCATGTGGAGCATTCGTTTGTGTGGGATGCTCTACCAGGTTCATTCCTAGATAATGCACTCAAAGGGCACTAAGCATAGAGTGTGAAAACTGAGTTTCCTTGAGAGCTGCTTGGAAGCCTGATGGTGTGTGAAGTTAGTGAGCCAAATGGAGTTGTTGTCCCACAAGAACCACTCGGCTGATCCTTCTTCAATATGCCCTTCACCAACATGCAGTGTTTCCTTGATTGAATTAGCTCTCACACCAATATTTGCGTCTAGAGCCTTTGCATTGAGGGCTATCTGAAAATGGCTGTGGTGCTGAAGTTGCCTGTGAATGTGGAGTTGGTGGCATGTGAAACCCGCATGTGGAGCATTCGTTTGTGTGGGATGCTCTACCAGGTTCATTCCTAGATAATGCACTCAAAGGGCACTAAGCATAGAGTGTGAAAACTGAGTTTCCTTGAGAGCTGCTTGGAAGCCTGATGGTGTGTGAAGTTAGTGAGCCAAATGGAGTTGTTCTCCCACAAGAACCACTCGGCTGATCCTTCTTCAATATGCCCTTCAACAACATGCAGTGTTTCCTTGATTGAATTAGCTCTCACACCAATATTTGTGTCTAGAACCTTTGCATTGAGGGCTATCTGAAAACGGCTGTGGCGCTGAAGTTGCCTGTGAATGTGGAGTTGGTGGCATGTGAAACCCGCATGTGGAGCATTCGTTTGTGTGGGATGCTCTACCAGGTTCATTCCTAGATAATGCACTCAAAGGGCACTAAGCATAGAGTGTGAAAACTGAGTTTCCTTGAGAGCTGCTTGGAAGCCTGATGGTGTGTGAAGTTAGTGAGCCAAATGGAGTTGTTCTCCCACAAGAACCACTCGGCTGATCCTTCTTCAATATGCCCTTCACCAACATGCAGTGTTTCCTTGATTGAATTAGCTCTCACACCAATATTTGCGTCTAGAGCCTTTGCATTGAGGGCTATTTGAAAACGGCTGTGGCGCTGAAGTTGCCTGTGAATGTGGAGTTGGTGGCATGTGAAACCCGCATGTGGAGCATTCGTTTGTGTGGGATGCTCTACCAGGTTCATTCCTAGATAATGCACTCAAAGGCCACTAAGCATAGAGTGTGAAAACTGAGTTTCCTTGAGAGCTGCTTGGAAGCCTGATGGTGTGTGAAGTTAGTGAGCCAAATGGAGTTGTTCTCCCACAAGAACCACTCGGCTGATCCTTCTTCAATATGCCCTTCACCAACATGCAGTGTTTCCTTGATTGAATTAGCTCTCACACCAATATTTGCGTCTAGAGCCTTTGCATTGAGGGCTATTTGAAAACGGCTGTGGCGCTGAAGTTGCCTGTGAATGTGGAGTTGGTGGCATGTGAAACCCGCATGTGGAGCATTCGTTTGTGTGGGATGCTCTACCAGGTTCATTTCATTCCTAGATAATGCACTCAAAGGGCACTAAGCATAGAGTGTGAAAACTGAGTTTCCTTGAGAGCTGCTTGGAAGCCTGATGGTGTGTGAAGTTAGTGAGCCAAATGGAGTTGTTCTCCCACAAGAACCACTCGGTTGATCCTTCTTCAATATGCCCTTCACCAACATGCAGTGTTTCCTTGATTGAATTAGCTCTCACACCAATATTTGCGTCTAGAGCCTTTGCATTGAGGGCTATCTGAAAACGGCTGTGGCGCTGAAGTTGCCTGTGAATGTGGAGTTGGTGCCATGTGAAACCCGCATGTGGAGCATTCGTTTGTGTGGGATGCTCTACCAGGTTCATTTCAGTCCTAGCCATACAAAGGGCACTAAGCATAGAGTGTGAAACTGAGTTTCCTTGAGAGCTACTTGGAAGCCTGATGGTGTGTGAAGTTAGTGAGCCAAATGGAGTTGTTCTCCCACAAGAACCACTCGGCTGATCCTTCTTCAATATGCCCTTCACCAACATGCAGTGTTTCCTTGATTGAATTAGCTCTCACACCAATATTTGCGTCTAGAGCCTTTGCATTGAGGGCTATCTGAAAATGGCTGTGGCGCTGAAGTTGCCTGTGAATGTGGAGTTGGTGGCATGTGAAACCCGCATGTGGAGCATTCGTTTCTGTGGGATGCTCTACCAGGTTCATTCCTAGATAATGCACTCAAAGGGCACTAAGCATAGAGTGTGAAAACTGAGTTTCCTTGAGAGCTGCTTGGAAGCCTGATGGTGTGTGAAGTTAGTGAGCCAAAAGGAGTTGTTCTCCCACAAGAACCACTCGGCTGATCCTTCTTCAATATGCCCTTCACCAACATGCAGTGTTTCCTTGATTGAATTAGCTCTCACACCAATATTTGCGTCTAGAGCCTTTGCATTGAGGGCTATCTGAAAACGGCTGTGGCGCTGAAGTTGCCTGTGAATGTGGAGTTGGTGGCATGTGAAACCCGCATGTGGAGCATTCGTTTGTGTGGGATGCTCTACCAGGTTCATTTCAGTCCTAGCCATACAAAGGGCACTAAGCATAGAGTGTGAAAACTGAGTTTCCTTGAGAGCTACTTGGAAGCCTGATGGTGTGTGAAGTTAGTGAGCCAAATGGAGTTGTTCTCCCACAAGAACCACTCGGCTGATCCTTCTTCAATATGCCCTTCACCAACATGCAGTGTTTCCTTGATTGAATTAGCTCTCACAACCAATATTTGCGTCTAGAGCCTTTGCATTGAGGGCTATCTGAAAACGGCTGTGGTGCTGAAGTTGCCTGTGAATGTGGAGTTGGTGGCATGTGAAACCCGCATGTGGAGCATTCGTTTGTGTGGGATGCTCTACCAGGTTCATTCCTAGATAATGCACTCAAAGGGCACTAAGCATAGAGTGTGAAAACTGAGTTTCCTTGAGAGCTGCTTGGAAGCCTGATGGTGTGTGAAGTTAGTGAGCCAAATGGAGTTGTTCTCCCACAAGAACCACTCGGCTGATCCTTCTTCAATATGCCCTTCACCAACATGCAGTGTTTCCTTGATTGAATTAGCTCTCACACCAATATTTGCGTCTAGAGCCTTTGCATTGAGGGCTATCTGAAAACGGCTGTGGCGCTGAAGTTGCCTGTGAATGTGGAGTTGGTGGCATGTGAAACCCGCATGTGGAGCATTCGTTTCTGTGGGATGCTGACCAAGCTTCATTTCAGTCCTAGGCACTCAAAGGGCACTAAGCATAGAGTGTGAAAACTGAGTTTCCTTGAGAGCTGCTTGGAAGCCTGATGGTGTGTGTAGTGAGCCAAATGGAGTTGTTCTCCCACAAGAACCACTCGGCTGATCCTTCTTCAATATGCCCTTCACCAACATGCAGTGTTTCCTTGATTGAATTAGTTCTCACACCAATATTTGCGTCTAGAGCCTTTGCATTGAGGGCTATCTGAAAACGGCTGTGGCGCTGAAGTTGCCTGTGAATGTGGAGTTGGTGGCATGTGAAACCCGCATGTGGAGCATTCGTTTGTGTGGGATGCTCTACCAGGTTCATTTCAGTCCTAGCCATACAAAGGGCACTAAGCATAGAGTGTGAAAACTGAGTTTCCTTGAGAGCTGCTTGGAAGCCTGATGGTGTGTGAAGTTAGTGAGCCAAATGGAGTTGTTCTCCCACAAGAACCACTCGGCTGATCCTTCTTCAATATGCCCTTCACCAACATGCAGTGTTTCCTTGATTGAATTAGCTCTCACACCAATATTTGCGTCTAGAGCCTTTGCATTGAGGGCTATTTGAAAACGGCTGTGGCGCTGAAGTTGCCTGTGAATGTGGAGTTGGTGGCATGTGAAACCCGCATGTGGAGCATTCGTTTGTGTGGGATGCTCTACCAGGTTCATTCCTAGATAATGCACTCAAAGGCCACTAAGCATAGAGTGTGAAAACTGAGTTTCCTTGAGAGCTGCTTGGAAGCCTGATGGTGTGTGAAGTTAGTGAGCCAAATGGAGTTGTTCTCCCACAAGAACCACTCGGCTGATCCTTCTTCAATATGCCCTTCACCAACATGCAGTGTTTCCTTGATTGAATTAGCTCTCACACCAATATTTGCGTCTAGAGCCTTTGCATTGAGGGCTATTTGAAAACGGCTGTGGCGCTGAAGTTGCCTGTGAATGTGGAGTTGGTGGCATGTGAAACCCGCATGTGGAGCATTCGTTTGTGTGGGATGCTCTACCAGGTTCATTTCATTCCTAGATAATGCACTCAAAGGGCACTAAGCATAGAGTGTGAAAACTGAGTTTCCTTGAGAGCTGCTTGGAAGCCTGATGGTGTGTGAAGTTAGTGAGCCAAATGGAGTTGTTCTCCCACAAGAACCACTCGGTTGATCCTTCTTCAATATGCCCTTCACCAACATGCAGTGTTTCCTTGATTGAATTAGCTCTCACACCAATATTTGCGTCTAGAGCCTTTGCATTGAGGGCTATCTGAAAACGGCTGTGGCGCTGAAGTTGCCTGTGAATGTGGAGTTGGTGGCATGTGAAACCCGCATGTGGAGCATTCGTTTGTGTGGGATGCTCTACCAGGTTCATTTCAGTCCTAGATAATGCACTCAAAGGGCACTAAGCATAGAGTGTGAAACTGAGTTTCCTTGAGAGCTACTTGGAAGCCTGATGGTGTGTGAAGTTAGTGAGCCAAATGGAGTTGTTCTCCCACAAGAACCACTCGGCTGATCCTTCTTCAATATGCCCTTCACCAACATGCAGTGTTTCCTTGATTGAATTAGCTCTCACACCAATATTTGCGTCTAGAGCCTTTGCATTGAGGGCTATCTGAAAATGGCTGTGGCGCTGAAGTTGCCTGTGAATGTGGAGTTGGTGGCATGTGAAACCCGCATGTGGAGCATTCGTTTCTGTGGGATGCTCTACCAGGTTCATTCCTAGATAATGCACTCAAAGGGCACTAAGCATAGAGTGTGAAAACTGAGTTTCCTTGAGAGCTGCTTGGAAGCCTGATGGTGTGTGAAGTTAGTGAGCCAAAAGGAGTTGTTCTCCCACAAGAACCACTCGGCTGATCCTTCTTCAATATGCCCTTCACCAACATGCAGTGTTTCCTTGATTGAATTAGCTCTCACACCAATATTTGCGTCTAGAGCCTTTGCATTGAGGGCTATCTGAAAACGGCTGTGGCGCTGAAGTTGCCTGTGAATGTGGAGTTGGTGGCATGTGAAACCCGCATGTGGAGCATTCGTTTGTGTGGGATGCTCTACCAGGTTCATTTCAGTCCTAGCCATACAAAGGGCACTAAGCATAGAGTGTGAAAACTGAGTTTCCTTGAGAGCTACTTGGAAGCCTGATGGTGTGTGAAGTTAGTGAGCCAAATGGAGTTGTTCTCCCACAAGAACCACTCGGCTGATCCTTCTTCAATATGCCCTTCACCAACATGCAGTGTTTCCTTGATTGAATTAGCTCTCACACCAATATTTGCGTCTAGAGCCTTTGCATTGAGGGCTATCTGAAAACGGCTGTGGTGCTGAAGTTGCCTGTGAATGTGGAGTTGGTGGCATGTGAAACCCGCATGTGGAGCATTCGTTTGTGTGGGATGCTCTACCAGGTTCATTCCTAGATAATGCACTCAAAGGGCACTAAGCATAGAGTGTGAAAACTGAGTTTCCTTGAGAGCTGCTTGGAAGCCTGATGGTGTGTGAAGTTAGTGAGCCAAATGGAGTTGTTCTCCCACAAGAACCACTCGGCTGATCCTTCTTCAATATGCCCTTCACCAACATGCAGTGTTTCCTTGATTGAATTAGCTCTCACACCAATATTTGCGTCTAGAGCCTTTGCATTGAGGGCTATCTGAAAACGGCTGTGGCGCTGAAGTTGCCTGTGAATGTGGAGTTGGTGGCATGTGAAACCCGCATGTGGAGCATTCGTTTGTGTGGGATGCTGACCAAGCTTCATTTAGTCCTAGGCACTCAAAGGGCACTAAGCATAGAGTGTGAAAACTGAGTTTCCTTGAGAGCTGCTTGGAAGCCTGATGGTGTGTGTAGTGAGCCAAATGGAGTTGTTCTCCCACAAGAACCACTCGGCTGATCCTTCTTCAATATGCCCTTCACCAACATGCAGTGTTTCCTTGATTGAATTAGTTCTCACACCAATATTTGCGTCTAGAGCCTTTGCATTGAGGGCTATCTGAAAACGGCTGTGGTGCTGAAGTTGCCTGTGAATGTGGAGTTGGTGGCATGTGAAACCCGCATGTGGCGCATTCGTTTGTGTGGGATGCTCTACCAGGTTCATTCCTAGATAATGCACTCAAAGGGCACTAAGCATAGAGTGTGAAAACTGAGTTTCCTTGAGAGCTGCTTGGAAGCCTGATGGTGTGTGAAGTTAGTGAGCCAAATGGAGTTGTTCTCCCACAAGAACCACTCGGCTGATCCTTCTTCAATATGCCCTTCACCAACATGCAGTGTTTCCTTGATTGAATTAGCTCTCACACCAATATTTGCGTCTAGAGCCTTTGCATTGAGGGCTATCTGAAAACGGCTGTGGCGCTGAAGTTGCCTGTGAATGTGGAGTTGGTGGCATGTGAAACCCGCATGTGGAGCATTCGTTTGTGTGGGATGCTCTACCAGGTTCTTTCCGAGATAATGCACTCAAAGGGCACTAAGCATAGAGTGTGAAAACTGAGTTTCCTTGAGAGCTGCTTGGAAGCCTGATGGTGTGTGAAGTTAGTGAGCCAAATGGAGTTGTTCTCCCACAAGAACCACTCGGCTGATCCTTCTTCAATATGCCCTTCACCAACATGCAGTGTTTCCTTGATTGAATTAGCTCTCACACCAATATTTGCGTCTAGAGCCTTTGCATTGAGGGCTATTTGAAAACGGATGTGGCGCTGAAGTTGCCTGTGAATGTGGAGTTGGTGGCATGTGAAACCCGCATGTGGAGCATTCGTTTGTGTGGGATGCTCTACCAGGTTCATTCCTAGATAATGCACTCAAAGGGCACTAAGCATAGAGTGTGAAAACTGAGTTTCCTTGAGAGCTGCTTGGAAGCCTGATGGTGTGTGAAGTTAGTGAGCCAAATGGAGTTGTTCTCCCACAAGAACCACTCGGCTGATCCTTCTTCAATATGCCCTTCACCAACATGCAGTGTTTCCTTGATTGAATTAGCTCTCACACCAATATTTGCGTCTAGAGCCTTTGCATTGAGGGCTATCTGAAAACGGCTGTGGCGCTGAAGTTGCCTGTGAATGTGGAGTTGGTGGCATGTGAAACCGCATGTGAAGCATTCGTTTGTGTGGGATGCTCTACCAGGTTCATTTCAGTCCTAGGCACTCAAAGGGCACTAAGCATAGAGTGTGAAAACTGAGTTTCATTGAGAGCTGCTTGGAAGCCTGATGGTGTGTGAAGTTAGTGAGCCAAATGGAGTTGTTCTCCCACAAGAACCACTCGGCTGATCCTTCTTCAATATGCCCTTCACCAACATGCAGTGTTTCCTTGATTGAATTAGCTCTCACACCAATATTTGCGTCTAGAGCCTTTGCATTGAGGGCTATCTGAAAACGGCTGTGGCGCTGAAGTTGCCTGTGAATGTGGAGTTGGTGGCATGTGAAACCCGCATGTGGAGCATTCGTTTCTGTGGGATGCTCTACCAGGTTCATTCCTAGATAATGCACTCAAAGGGCACTAAGCATAGAGTGTGAAAACTGAGTTTCCTTGAGAGCTGCTTGGAAGCCTGATGGTGTGTGAAGTTAGTGAGCCAAATGGAGTTGTTCTCCCACAAGAACCACTCGGCTGATCCTTCTTCAATATGCCCTTCACCAACATGCAGTGTTTCCTTGATTGAATTAGCTCTCACACCAATATTTGCGTCTAGAGCCTTTGCATTGAGGGCTATCTGAAAACGGCTGTGGCGCTGAAGTTGCCTGTGAATGTGGAGTTGGTGGCATGTGAAACCCGCATGTGGAGCATTCGTTTGTGTGGGATGCTCTACCAGGTTCTTTCCGAGATAATGCACTCAAAGGGCACTAAGCATAGAGTGTGAAAACTGAGTTTCCTTGAGAGCTGCTTGGAAGCCTGATGGTGTGTGAAGTTAGTGAGCCAAATGGAGTTGTTCTCCCACAAGAACCACTCGGCTGATCCTTCTTCAATATGCCCTTCACCAACATGCAGTGTTTCCTTGATTGAATTAGCTCTCACACCAATATTTGCGTCTAGAGCCTTTGCATTGAGGGCTATTTGAAAACGGATGTGGCGCTGAAGTTGCCTGTGAATGTGGAGTTGGTGGCATGTGAAACCGCATGTGGAGCATTCGTTTGTGTGGGATGCTCTACCAGGTTCATTCCTAGATAATGCACTCAAAGGGCACTAAGCATAGAGTGTGAAAACTGAGTTTCCTTGAGAGCTGCTTGGAAGCCTGATGGTGTGTGAAGTTAGTGAGCCAAATGGAGTTGTTCTCCCACAAGAACCACTCGGCTGATCCTTCTTCAATATGCCCTTCACCAACATGCAGTGTTTCCTTGATTGAATTAGCTCTCACACCAATATTTGCGTCTAGAGCCTTTGCATTGAGGGCTATCTGAAAACGGCTGTGGCGCTGAAGTTGCCTGTGAATGTGGAGTTGGTGGCATGTGAAACCCGCATGTGAAGCATTCGTTTGTGTGGGATGCTCTACCAGGTTCATTTCAGTCCTAGGCACTCAAAGGGCACTAAGCATAGAGTGTGAAAACTGAGTTTCATTGAGAGCTGCTTGGAAGCCTGATGGTGTGTGAAGTTAGTGAGCCAAATGGAGTTGTTCTCCCACAAGAACCACTCGGCTGATCCTTCTTCAATATGCCCTTCACCAACATGCAGTGTTTCCTTGATTGAATTAGCTCTCACACCAATATTTGCGTCTAGAGCCTTTGCATTGAGGGCTATCTGAAAACGGCTGTGGCGCTGAAGTTGCCTGTGAATGTGGAGTTGGTGGCATGTGAAACCCGCATGTGGAGCATTCGTTTCTGTGGGATGCTCTACCAGGTTCATTCCTAGATAATGCACTCAAAGGGCACTAAGCATAGAGTGTGAAAACTGAGTTTCCTTGAGAGCTGCTTGGAAGCCTGATGGTGTGTGAAGTTAGTGAGCCAAATGGAGTTGTTCTCCCACAAGAACCACTCGGCTGATCCTTCTTCAATATGCCCTTCACCAACATGCAGTGTTTCCTTGATTGAATTAGCTCTCACACCAATACTTGCGTCTAGAGCCTTTGCATTGAGGGCTATCTGAAAACGACTGTGGCGCTGAAGTTGCCTGTGAATGTGGAGTTGGTGGCATGTGAAACCCGCATGTGGAGCATTCGTTTCTGTGGGATGCTCTACCAGGTTCATTCCTAGATAATGCACTCAAAGGGCACTAAGCATAGAGTGTGAAAACTGAGTTTCCTTGAGAGCTGCTTGGAAGCCTGATGGTGTGTGAAGTTAGTGAGCCAAATGGAGTTGTTCTCAACAAGAACCACTCGGCTGATCCTTCTTCAATATGCCCTTCACCAACATGCAGTGTTTCCTTGATTGAATTAGCTCTCACACCAATATTTGCGTCTAGAGCCTTTGCATTGAGGGCTATCTGAAAACGGCTGTGGCACTGAAGTTGCCTGTGAATGTGGAGTTGGTGGCATGTGAAACCCGCATGTGGAGCATTCGTTTGTGTGGGATGCTCTACCAGGTTCATTCCTAGATAATGCACTCAAAGGGCACTAAGCATAGAGTGTGAAAACTGAGTTTCCTTGAGAGCTGCTTGGAAGCCTGATGGTGTGTGAAGTTAGTGAGCCAAATGGAGTTGTTCTCCCACAAGAACCACTCGGCTGATCCTTCTTCAATATGCCCTTCACCAACATGCAGTGTTTCCTTGATTGAATTAGCTCTCACACCAATATTTGCGTCTAGAGCCTTTGCATTGAGGGCTATCTGAAAACGGCTGTGGCGCTGAAGTTGCTTGTGAATGTGGAGTTGGTGGCATGTGAAACCCGCATGTGAAGCATTCGTTTGTGTGGGATGCTCTACCAGGTTCATTTCAGTCCTAGCCATACAAAGGGCACTAAGCATAGAGTGTGAAAACTGAGTTTCCTTGAGAGCTGCTTGGAAGCCTGATGGTGTGTGAAGTTAGTGAGCCAAATGGAGTTGTTCTCCCACAAGAACCACTCGGCTGATCCTTCTTCAATATGCCCTTCACCAACATGCAGTGTTTCCTTGATTGAATTAGCTCTCACACCAATATTTGCGTCTAGAGCCTTTGCATTGAGGGCTATCTGAAAATGGCTGTGGCGCTGAAGTTGCCTGTGAATGTGGAGTTGGTGGCATGTGAAACCCGCATGTGGAGCATTCGTTTCTGTGGGATGCTCTACCAGGTTCATTTCATTCCTTGATAATGCACTCAAAGGGCACTAAGCATAGAGTGTGAAAACTGAGTTTCCTTGAGAGCTTCTTGGAAGCCTGATGGTGTGTGAAGTTAGTGAGCCAAATGGAGTTGTTCTCCCACAAGAACCACTCGGCTGATCCTTCTTCAATATGCCCTTCACCAACATGCAGTGTTTCCTTGATTGAATTAGCTCTCACACCAATATTTGCGTCTAGAGCCTTTGCATTGAGGGCTATCTGAAAACGGCTGTGGCGCTGAAGTTGCCTGTGAATGTGGAGTTGGTGGCATGTGAAACCCGCATGTGGAGCATTCGTTTCTGTGGGATGCTCTACCAGGTTCATTCCGAGATAATGCACTCAAAGGGCACTAAGCATAGAGTGTGAAAACTGAGTTTCCTTGAGAGCTGCTTGGAAGCCTGATGGTGTGTGAAGTTAGTGAGCCAAATGGAGTTGTTCTCCCACAAGAACCACTCGGCTGATCCTTCTTCAATATGCCCTTCACCAACATGCAGTGTTTCCTTGATTGAATTAGCTCTCACACCAATACTTGCGTCTAGAGCCTTTGCATTGAGGGCTATCTGAAAACGACTGTGGCGCTGAAGTTGCCTGTGAATGTGGAGTTGGTGGCATGTGAAACCCGCATGTGGAGCATTCGTTTCTGTGGGATGCTCTACCAGGTTCATTCCTAGATAATGCACTCAAAGGGCACTAAGCATAGAGTGTGAAAACTGAGTTTCCTTGAGAGCTGCTTGGAAGCCTGATGGTGTGTGAAGTTAGTGAGCCAAATGGAGTTGTTCTCCCACAAGAACCACTCGGCTGATCCTTCTTCAATATGCCCTTCACCAACATGCAGTGTTTCCTTGATTGAATTAGCTCTCACACCAATATTGCGTCTAGAGCCTTTGCATTGAGGGCTATCTGAAAACGGCTGTGGCACTGAAGTTGCCTGTGAATGTGGAGTTGGTGGCATGTGAAACCCGCATGTGGAGCATTCGTTTGTGTGGGATGCTCTACCAGGTTCATTCCTAGATAATGCACTCAAAGGGCACTAAGCATAGAGTGTGAAAACTGAGTTTCCTTGAGAGCTGCTTGGAAGCCTGATGGTGTGTGAAGTTAGTGAGCCAAATGGAGTTGTTCTCCCACAAGAACCACTCGGCTGATCCTTCTTCAATATGCCCTTCACCAACATGCAGTGTTTCCTTGATTGAATTAGCTCTCACACCAATATTTGCGTCTAGAGCCTTTGCATTGAGGGCTATCTGAAAACGGCTGTGGCGCTGAAGTTGCTTGTGAATGTGGAGTTGGTGGCATGTGAAACCCGCATGTGAAGCATTCGTTTGTGTGGGATGCTCTACCAGGTTCATTTCAGTCCTAGCCATACAAAGGGCACTAAGCATAGAGTGTGAAAACTGAGTTTCCTTGAGAGCTGCTTGGAAGCCTGATGGTGTGTGAAGTTAGTGAGCCAAATGGAGTTGTTCTCCCACAAGAACCACTCGGCTGATCCTTCTTCAATATGCCCTTCACCAACATGCAGTGTTTCCTTGATTGAATTAGCTCTCACACCAATATTTGCGTCTAGAGCCTTTGCATTGAGGGCTATCTGAAAATGGCTGTGGCGCTGAAGTTGCCTGTGAATGTGGAGTTGGTGGCATGTGAAACCCGCATGTGGAGCATTCGTTTGTGTGGGATGCTCTACCAGGTTCATTCCTAGATAATGCACTCAAAGGGCACTAAGCATAGAGTGTGAAAACTGAGTTTCCTTGAGAGCTTCTTGGAAGCCTGATGGTGTGTGAAGTTAGTGAGCCAAATGGAGTTGTTCTCCCACAAGAACCACTCGGCTGATCCTTCTTCAATATGCCCTTCACCAACATGCAGTGTTTCCTTGATTGAATTAGCTCTCACACCAATATTTGCGTCTAGAGCCTTTGCATTGAGGGCTATCTGAAAACGGCTGTGGCGCTGAAGTTGCCTGTGAATGTGGAGTTGGTGGCATGTGAAACCCGCATGTGGAGCATTCGTTTGTGTGGGATGCTCTACCAGGTTCATTTCAGTCCTAGCCATACAAAGGGCACTAAGCATAGAGTGTGAAAACTGAGTTTCCTTGAGAGCTGCTTGGAAGCCTGATGGTGTGTGAAGTTAGTGAGCCAAATGGAGTTGTTCTCCCACAAGAACCACTCGGCTGATTCTTCTTCAATATGCCCTTCACCAACATGCAGTGTTTCCTTGATTGAATTAGCTCTCACACCAATATTTGTGTCTAGAGCCTTTGCATTGAGGGCTATCTGAAAACGGCTGTGGCGCTGAAGTTGCCTGTGAATGTGGAGTTGGTGGCATGTGAAACCCGCATGTGGAGCATTCGTTTGTGTGGGATGCTCTCCAAGCTTCATTTCAGTCCTAGGCACTCAAAGGGCACTAAGCATAGAGTGTGAAAACTGAGTTTCCTTGAGAGCTGCTTGGAAGCCTGATGATGTGTGAAGTTAGTGAGCCAAATGGAGTTGTTCTCCCACAAGAACCACTTCGCTGATCCTTCTTCAATATGCCCTTCACCAACATGCAGTGTTTCCTTGATTGAATTAGCTCTCACACCAATATTTGCGTCTAGAGCCTTTGCATTGAGGGCTATCTGAAAACGGCTGTGGCGCTGAAGTTGCCTGTGAATGTGGAGTTGGTGGCATGTGAAACCCGCATGTGGAGCATTCGTTTGTGTGGGATGCTCTACCAGGTTCATTTCAGTCCTAGCCATACAAAGGGCACTAAGCATAGAGTGTGAAAACTGAGTTTCCTTGAGAGCTGCTTGGAAGCCTGATGGTGTGTGAAGTTAGTGAGCCAAATGGAGTTGTTCTCCCACAAGAACCACTCGGCTGATTCTTCTTCAATATGCCCTTCACCAACATGCAGTGTTTCCTTGATTGAATTAGCTCTCACACCAATATTTGCGTCTAGAGCCTTTGCATTGAGGGCTATCTGAAAACGGCTGTGGCGCTGAAGTTGCCTGTGAATGTGGAGTTGGTGGCATGTGAAACCCGCATGTGGAGCATTCGTTTGTGTGGGATGCTCTACAGGTTCATTCCTAGATAATGCACTCAAAGGGCACTAAGCATAGAGTGTGAAAACTGAGTTTCCTTGAGAGCTGCTTGGAAGCCTGATGGTGTGTGAAGTTAGTGAGCCAAATGGAGTTGTTTTCCACAAGAACCACTCGGCTGATCCTTCTTTAATATGCCCTTCACCAACATGCAGTGTTTCCTTGATTGAATTAGCTCTCACACCAATATTTGCGTCTAGAGCCTTTGCGTTGAGGGCTATCTGAAAACGGCTGTGGCGCTGAAGTTGCCTGTGAATGTGGAGTTAGTGGCATGTGAAACCGCATGTGGAGCATTCGTTTGTGTGGGATGCTCTCCAAGCTTCATTTCAGTCCTAGGCACTCAAAGGGCACTAAGCATAGAGTGTGAAAACTGAGTTTCCTTGAGAGCTGCTTGGAAGCCTGATGGTGTGTGAAGTTAGTGAGCCAAATGGAGTTGTTCTCCCACAAGAACCACTTCGCTGATCCTTCTTCAATATGCCCTTCACCAACATGCAGTGTTTCCTTGATTGAATTAGCTCTCACACCAATATTTGCGTCTAGAGCCTTTGCATTGAGGGCTATCTGAAACGGCTGTGGCGCTGAAGTTGCCTGTGAATGTGGAGTTGGTGGCATGTGAAACCCGCATGTGGAGCATTCGTTTGTGTGGGATGCTCTACCAGGTTCATTTCAGTCCTAGCCATAGAAAGGCACTAAACATAGAGTGTGAAACTGAGTTTCCTTGAGAGCTGCTTTGAAGCCTGATGGTGTGTGAAGTTAGTGAGCCAAATGGAGTTGTTCTCCCACAAGAACCACTCGGCTGATTCTTCTTCAATATGCCCTTCACCAACATGCAGTGTTTCCTTGATTGAATTAGCTCTCACACCAATATTTGCGTCTAGAGCCTTTGCATTGTGGGCTATCTGAAAACGGCTGTGGCGCTGAAGTTGCCTGTGAATGTGGAGTTGGTGGCATGTGAAACCCGCATGTGGAGCATTCGTTTGTGTGGGATGCTCTACCAGGTTCATTCCTTGATAATGCACTCAAAGGGCACTAAGCATAGAGTGTGAAAACTGAGTTTCCTTGAGAGCTGCTTTGAAGCCTGATGGTGTGTGAAGTTAGTGAGCCAAATGGAGTTGTTCTCCCACAAGAACCACTCGGCTGATCCTTCTTCAATATGCCCTTCACCAACATGCAGTGTTTCCTTGATTGAATTAGCTCTCACACCAATATTTGCGTCTAGAGCCTTTGCATTGAGGGCTATCTGAAAACGGCTGTGGCGCTGAAGTTGCCTGTGAATGTGGAGTTGGTGGCATGTGAAACCCGCATGTGGAGCATTCGTTTGTGTGGGATGCTCTACCAGGTTCATTTCAGTCCTAGGCACTCAGAGGGCACTAAGCATAGAGTGTGAAAACTGAGTTTCCTTGAGAGCTGCTTGGAAGCCTGATGGTGTGTGAAGTTAGTGAACCAAGTGGAGTTGTTCTCCCACAAGAACTACTCGGCTGATCCTTCTTCAATATGCCCTTCACCAACATGCAGTGTTTCCTTGATTGAATTAGCTCTCACACCAATATTTGCGTCTAGAGCCTTTGCATTGAGGGCTATCTGAAAACGGCTGTGGCGCTGAAGTTATTGCCTGTGAATGTGGAGTTGGTGGCATGTGAAACCCGCATGTGGAGCATTCGTTTGTGTGGGATGCTGACCAAGCTTCATTTCAGTCCTAGCCATAGAAAGGGCACTAAGCATAGAGTGTGAAAACTGAGTTTCCTTGAGAGCTGCTTGGAAGCCTGATGGTGTGTGTAGTGAGCCAAATGGAGTTGTTCTCCCACAAGAACCACTTCGCTGATCCTTCTTCAATATGCCCTTCACCAACATGCAGTGTTTCCTTGATTGAATTAGCTCTCACACCAATATTTGCGTCTAGAGCCTTTGCATTGAGGGCTATCTGAAAATGGCTGTGGCTCTGAAGTTGCCTTTGAATGTGGAGTTGGTGGCATGTGAAACCCGCATGTGGAACATTCGTTTGTGTGGGATGCTCTACCAGGTTCATTCCTAGATAATGCACTCAAAGGGCACTAAGCATAGAGTGTGAAAACTGAGTTTCCTTGAGAGCTGCTTGGAAGCCTGATGGTGTGTGAAGTTAGTGAGCCAAATGGAGTTGTTCTCCCACAAGAACCACTCGGCTGATCCTTCTTCAATATGCCCTTCACCAACATGCAGTGTTTCCTTGATTGAATTAGCTCTCACACCAATATTTGCGTCTAGAGCCTTTGCATTGAGGGCTATCTGAAAACGGCTGTGGCGCTGAAGTTGCCTGTGAATGTGGAGTTGGTGGCATGTGAAACCCGCATGTGGAGCATTCGTTTGTGTGGGATGCTGACCAAGCTTCATTTCAGTCCTAGGCACTCAAAGGGCACTAAGCATAGAGTGTGAAAACTGAGTTTCCTTGAGAGCTGCTTTGAAGCCTGATGGTGTGTGTAGTGAGCCAAATGGAGTTGTTCTCCCACAAGAACCACTCGGCTGATCCTTCTTCAATATGCCCTTCACCAACATGCAGTGTTTCCTTGATTGAATTAGTTCTCACACCAATATTTGCGTCTAGAGCCTTTGCATTGAGGGCTATCTGAAAACGGCTGTGGCGCTGAAGTTGCCTGTGAATGTGGAGTTGGTGGCATGTGAAACCCGCATGTGGAGCATTCGTTTGTGTGGGATGCTCTACCAGGTTCATTTCAGTCCTAGCCATACAAAGGGCACTAAGCATAGAGTGTGAAAACTGAGTTTCCTTGAGAGCTGCTTGGAAGCCTGATGGTGTGTGAAGTTAGTGAGCCAAATGGAGTTGTTCTCCCACAAGAACCACTCGGCTGATTCTTTTTCAATATGCCCTTCACCAACATGCAGTGTTTCCTTGATTGAATTAGCTCTCACACCAATATTTGCGTCTAGAGCCTTTGCATTGAGGGCTATCTGAAAACGGCTGTGGCGCTGAAGTTGCCTGTGAATGTGGAGTTGGTGGCATGTGAAACCCGCATGTGGAGCATTCGTTTGTGTGGGATGCTCTACCAGGTTCATTCCTAGATAATGCACTCAAAGGGCACTAAGCATAGAGTGTAAAAACTGAGTTTCCTTGAGAGCTGCTTGGAAGCCTGATGGTGTGTGAAGTTAGTGAGTCAAATGGAGTTGTTTTCCCACAAGAACCACTCGGCTGATCCTTCTTTAATATGCCCTTCACCAACATGCAATGTTTCCTTGATTGAATTAGCTCTCACACCAATATTTGCGTCTAGAGCCTTTGCATTGAGGGCTATCTGAAAACGGCTGTGGCGCTGAAGTTGCCTGTGAATGTGGAGTTAGTGGCATGTGAAACCGCATGTGGAGCATTCGTTTGTGTGGGATGCTCTCCAAGCTTCATTTCAGTCCTAGGCACTCAAAGGGCACTAAGCATAGAGTGTGAAAACTGAGTTTCCTTGAGAGCTGCTTGGAAGCCTGATGATGTGTGAAGTTAGTGAGCCAAATGGAGTTGTTCTCCCACAAGAACCACTTCGCTGATCCTTCTTCAATATGCCCTTCACCAACATGCAGTGTTTCCTTGATTGAATTAGCTCTCACACCAATATTTGCGTCTAGAGCCTTTGCATTGAGGGCTATCTGAAAACGGCTGTGGCGCTGAAGTTGCCTGTGAATGTGGAGTTGGTGGCATGTGAAACCCGCATGTGGAGCATTCGTTTGTGTGGGATGCTCTACCAGGTTCATTTCAGTCCTAGCCATAGAAAAGGCACTAAACATAGAGTGTGAAAACTGAGTTTCCTTGAGAGCTGCTTTGAAGCCTGATGGTGTGTGAAGTTAGTGAGCCAAATGGAGTTGTTCTCCCACAAGAACCACTCGGCTGATTCTTCTTCAATATGCCCTTCACCAACATGCAGTGTTTCCTTGATTGAATTAGCTCTCACACCAATATTTGCGTCTAGAGCCTTTGCATTGCGGGCTATCTGAAAACGGCTGTGGCGCTGAAGTTGCCTGTGAATGTGGAGTTGGTGGCATGTGAAACCCGCATGTGGAGCATTCGTTTTTGTGGGATGCTCTACCAGGTTCATTCCTAGATAATGCACTCAAAGGGCACTAAGCACAGAGTGTGAAAACTGAGTTTCCTTGAGAGCTGCTTGGAAGCCTGATGGTGTGTGAAGTTAGTGAGCCAAATGGAGTTGTTCTCCCACAAGAACTACTCGGCTGATCCTTCTTCAATATGCCCTTCACCAACATGCAGTGTTTCCTTGATTGAATTAGCTCTCACACCAATATTTGCGTCTAGAGCCTTTGCATTGAGGGCTATCTGAAAACGGCTGTGGCGCTGAAGTTGCCTGTGAATGTGGAGTTGGTGGCATGTGAAACCCGCATGTGGAGCATTCGTTTGTGTGGGATGCTCTACCAAGCTTCATTTCAGTCCTAGGCACACATAGAGCACTAAGCATAGAGTGTGAAAACTGAGTTTCCTTGAGAACTGCTTGGAAGCCTGATGGTGTGTGAAGTTAGTGAGCCAAATGGAGTTGTTCTCCCACAAGAACCACTCGGCTGATCCTTCTTCAATATGCCCTTCACCAACATGCAGTGTTTCCTTGATTGAATTAGCTCTCACACCAATATTTGCGTCTAGAGCCTTTGCATTGAGGGCTATCTGAAAACGGCTGTGGCTCTGAAGTTGCCTTTGAATGTGGAGTTGGTGGCATGTGAAACACGCAAGTGGAGCATTCGTTTGTGTGGGATGCTCTACCAGGTTCATTCCTAGATAATGCACTCAAAGGGCACTAAGCATAGAGTGTGAAAACTGAGTTTCCTTGAGAGCTGCTTGGAAGCCTGATGGTGTGTGAAGTTAGTGAGCCAAATGGAGTTGTTCTCCCACAAGAACCACTCGGCTGATCCTTCTTCAATATGCCCTTCACCAACATGCAGTGTTTCCTTGATTGAATTAGCTCTCACACCAATATTTGCGTCTAGAGCCTTTGCATTGAGGGCTATCTGAAAACGGCTGTGGCGCTGAAGTTGCCTGTGAATGTGGAGTTGGTGGCATGTGAAACCCGCATGTGGAGCATTCGTTTGTGTGGGATGCTCTACCAGGTTCATTCCTAGATAATGCACTCAAAGGGCACTAAGCATAGAGTGTGAAAACTGAGTTTCCTTGAGAGCTGCTTGGAAGCCTGATGGTGTGTGAAGTTAGTGAGCCAAATGGAGTTGTTCTCCCACAAGAACCACTCGGCTGATCCTTCTTCAATATGCCCTTCACCAACATGCAGTGTTTCCTTGATTGAATTAGCTCTCACACCAATATTTGCGTCTAGAGCCTTTGCATTGAGGGCTATCTGAAAACGGCTGTGGCGCTGAAGTTGCCTGTGAATGTGGAGTTGGTGGCATGTGAAACCCGCATGTGGAGCATTCGTTTGTGTGGGATGCTCTACCAGGTTCATTCCTAGAAAATGCACTCAAAGGGCACTGAGTATAGAGTGTGAAAACTGAGTTTCCGTGAGAGCTGCTTGGAAGCCTGATGGTGTGTGAAGTTAGTGAGCCAAATGGAGTTGTTCTCCCACAAGAACCACTTCGCTGATCCTTCTTCAATATGCCCTTCACCAACATGCAGTGTTTCCTTGATTGAATTAGCTCTCACACCAATATTTGCGTCTAGAGCCTTTGCATTGAGGGCTATCTGAAAACGGCTGTGGCGCTGAAGTTGCCTGAGAATGTGGAGTTGGTGGCATGTGAAAGCCGCATGTGGAGCATTCGTTTGTGTGGGATGCTCTACCAGGTTCATTTCAGTCCTAGCCATACAAAGGGCACTAAGCATAGAGTGTCAAAACTGAGTTTCCTTGAGAGCTGCTTGGAAGCCTGATGGTGTGTGAAGTTAGTGAGCCAAATGGAGTTGTTCTCCCACAAGAACCACTCGGCTGATCCTTCTTCAATATGCCCTTCACCAACATGCAATGTTTCCTTGATTGAATTAGCTCTCACACCAATATTTGCGTCTCGAGCCTTTGCATTGCGGGCTATCTGAAAACGGCTGTGGCGCTGAAGTTGCCTGTGAATGTGGAGTTGGTGGCATGTGAAACCCGCATGTGGAGCATTCGTTTGTGTGGGATGCTCTACCAGGTTCATTCCTAGATAATGCACTCAAGGGGCACTAAGCATAGAGTGTGAAAACTGAGTTTCCTTGAGAGCTGCTTGGAAGCCTGATGGTGTGTGAAGTTAGTGAGCCAAATGGAGTTGTTCTCCCACAAGAACCACTCGGCTGATCCTTCTTCAATATGCCCTTCACCAACATGCAGTGTTTCCTTGATTGAATTAGCTCTCACACCAATATTTGCGTCTAGAGCCTTTGCATTGAGGGCTATCTGAAAACGGCTGTGGCGCTGAAGTTGCCTGTGAATGTGGAGTTAGTGGCATGTGAAACCGCATGTGGAGCATTCGTTTGTGTGGGATGCTCTACCAGGTTCATTTCAGTCCTAGCCATAGAAAAGGCACTAAGCATAGAGTGTGAAAACTGAGTTTCCTTGAGAGCTGCTTTGAAGCCTGATGGTGTGTGAAGTTAGTGAGCCAAATGGAGTTGTTCTCCCACAAGAACCACTCGGCTGATCCTTCTTCAATATGCCCTTCACCAACATGCAGTGTTTCCTTGATTGAATTGGCTCTCACACCAATATTTGCGTCTAGAGCCTTTGCATTGCGGGCTATCTGAAAACGGCTGTGGCGCTGAAGTTGCCTGTGAATGTGGAGTTGGTGGCATGTGAAACCCGCATGTGGAGCATTTGTTTGTGTGGGATGCTCTACCAGGTTCATTCCTAGATAATGCAGTCAAAGGGCACTAAGCATAGAGTGTGAAAACTGAGTTTCCTTGAGAGCTGCTTGGAAGCCTGATGGTGTGTGAAGTTAGTGAGCCAAGTGGAGTTGTTCTCCCACAAGAACTACTCGGCTGATCCTTCTTCAATATGCCCTTCACCAACATGCAGTGTTTCCTTGATTGAATTAGCTCTCACACCAATATTTGCGTCTAGAGCCTTTGCATTGAGGGCTATCTGAAAACGGCTGTGGCGCTGAAGTTGCCTGTGAATGTGGAGTTGGTGGCATGTGAAACCCGCATGTGGAGCATTCGTTTGTGTGGGATGCTGACCAAGCTTCATTTCAGTCCTAGCCATAGAAAGGGCACTAAGCATAGAGTGTGAAAACTGAGTTTCCTTGAGAGCTGCTTGGAAGCCTGATGGTGTGTGTAGTGAGCCAAATGGAGTTGTTCTCCCACAAGAACCACTTCGCTGATCCTTCTTCAATATGCCCTTCACCAACATGCAGTGTTTCCTTGATTGAATTAGCTCTCACACCAATATTTGCGTCTAGAGCCTTTGCATTGAGGGCTATCTGAAAACGGCTGTGGCTCTGAAGTTGCCTTTGAATGTGGAGTTGGTGGCATGTGAAACCCGCATGTGGAACATTCGTTTGTGTGGGATGCTCTACCAGGTTCATTCCTAGATAATGCACTCAAAGGGCACTAAGCATAGAGTGTGAAAACTGAGTTTCCTTGAGAGCTGCTTGGAAGCCTGATGGTGTGTGAAGTTAGTGAGCCAAATGGAGTTGTTCTCCCACAAGAACCACTCGGCTGATCCTTCTTCAATATGCCCTTCACCAACATGCAGTGTTTCCTTGATTGAATTAGCTCTCACACCAATATTTGCGTCTAGAGCCTTTGCATTGAGGGCTATCTGAAAACGGCTGTGGCGCTGAAGTTGCCTGTGAATGTGGAGTTGGTGGCATGTGAAACCCGCATGTGGAGCATTCGTTTGTGTGGGATGCTCTACCAGGTTCATTCCTAGAAAATGCACTCAAAGGGCACTGAGCATAGAGTGTGAAAACTGAGTTTCCGTGAGAGCTGCTTGGAAGCCTGATGGTGTGTGAAGTTAGTGAGCCAAATGGAGTTGTTCTCCCACAAGAACCACTCGGCTGATCCTTCTTCAATATGCCCTTCACCAACATGCAGTGTTTCCTTGATTGAATTAGCTCTCACACCAATATTTGTGTCTAGAGCCTTTGCATTGAGGGCTATCTGAAAACGGCTGTGGCGCTGAAGTTGCCTGTGAATGTGGAGTTAGTGGCATGTGAAACCGCATGTGGAGCATTCGTTTGTGTGGGATGCTCTCCAAGCTTCATTTCAGTCCTAGGCACTCAAAGGGCACTAAGCATAGAGTGTGAAAACTGAGTTTCCTTGAGAGCTGCTTGGAAGCCTGATGATGTGTGAAGTTAGTGAGCCAAATGGAGTTGTTCTCCCACAAGAACCACTTCGCTGATCCTTCTTCAATATGCCCTTCACCAACATGCAGTGTTTCCTTGATTGAATTAGCTCTCACACCAATATTTGCGTCTAGAGCCTTTGCATTGAGGGCTATCTGAAAACGGCTGTGGCGCTGAAGTTGCCTGTGAATGTGGAGTTGGTGGCATGTGAAACCCGCATGTGGAGCATTCGTTTGTGTGGGATGCTCTACCAGGTTCATTTCAGTCCTAGCCATAGAAAAGGCACTAAGCATAGAGTGTGAAAACTGAGTTTCCTTGAGAGCTGCTTTGAAGCCTGATGGTGTGTGAAGTTAGTGAGCCAAATGGAGTTGTTCTCCCACAAGAACCACTCGGCTGATTCTTCTTCAATATGCCCTTCACCAACATGCAGTGTTTCCTTGATTGAATTAGCTCTCACACCAATATTTGCGTCTAGAGCCTTTGCATTGAGGGCTATCTGAAAACGGCTGTGGCGCTGAAGTTGCCTGTGAATGTGGAGTTGGTGGCATGTGAAACCCGCATGTGGAGCATTCGTTTGTGTGGGATGCTCTACCAGGTTCATTCCTAGATAATGCACTCAAAGGGCACTAAGCATAGAGTGTGAAAACTGAGTTTCCTTGAGAGCTGCTTGGAAGCCTGATGGTGTGTGAAGTTAGTGAGCCTAATGGAGTTGTTCTCCCACAAGAACCACTCGGCTGATCCTTCTTCAATATGCCCTTCACCAACATGCAGTGTTTCCTTGATTGAATTAGCTCTCACACCAATATTTGCGTCTAGAGCCTTTGCATTGAGGGCTATCTGAAAACGGCTGTGGCGCTGAAGTTGCCTGTGAATGTGGAGTTGGTGGCATGTGAAACCCGCATGTGGAGCATTCGTTTGTGTGGGATGCTCTACCAGGTTCATTTCAGTCCTAGGCCCTCAGAGGGCACTAAGCATAGAGTGTGAAAACTGAGTTTCCTTGAGAGCTGCTTGGAAGCCTGATGGTGTGTGAAGTTAGTGAGCCAAGTGGAGTTGTTCTCCCACAAGAACTACTCGGCTGATCCTTCTTCAATATGCCGTTCACCAACATGCAGTGTTTCCTTGATTGAATTAGCTCTCACACCAATATTTGCGTCTAGAGCCTTTGCATTGAGGGCTATCTGAAAACGGCTGTGGCGCTGAAGTTGCCTGTGAATGTGGAGTTGGTGGCATGTGAAACCCGCATGTGGAGCATTCGTTTGTGTGGGATGCTGACCAAGCTTCATTTCAGTCCTAGCCATAGAAAGGGCACTAAGCATAGAGTGTGAAAACTGAGTTTCCTTGAGAGCTGCTTGGAAGCCTGATGGTGTGTGTAGTGAGCCAAATGGAGTTGTTCTCCCACAAGAACCACTTCGCTGATCCTTCTTCAATATGCCCTTCACCAACATGCAGTGTTTCCTTGATTGAATTGGCTTTCACACCAATATTTGCGTCTAGAGCCTTTGCATTGAGGGCTATCTGAAAACGGCTGTGGCTCTGAAGTTGCCTTTGAATGTGGAGTTGGTGGCATGTGAAACCCGCATGTGGAACATTCGTTTGTGTGGGATGCTCTACCAGGTTCATTCCTAGATAATGCACTCAAAGGGCACTAAGCATAGAGTGTGAAAACTGAGTTTCCTTGAGAGCTGCTTGGAAGCCTGATGGTGTGTGAAGTTAGTGAGCCAAATGGAGTTGTTCTCCCACAAGAACCACTCGGCTGATCCTTCTTCAATATGCCCTTCACCAACATGCAGTGTTTCCTTGATTGAATTAGCTCTCACACCAATATTTGCGTCTAGAGCCTTTGCATTGAGGGCTATCTGAAAACGGCTGTGGCGCTGAAGTTGCCTGTGAATGTGGAGTTGGTGGCATGTGAAACCCGCATGTGGAGCATTCGTTTGTGTGGGATGCTGACCAAGCTTCATTTCAGTCCTAGGCACTCAAAGGGCACTAAGCATAGAGTGTGAAAACTGAGTTTCCTTGAGAGCTGCTTGGAAGCCTGATGGTGTGTGAAGTTAGTGAGCCAAATGGAGTTGTTCTCCCACAAGAACCACTCGGCTGATCCTTCTTCAATATGCCCTTCACCAACATGCAGTGTTTCCTTGATTGAATTAGTTCTCACACCAATATTTGTGTCTAGAGCCTTTGCATTGAGGGCTATCTGAAAACGGCTGTGGCGCTGAAGTTGCCTGTGAATGTGGAGTTGGTGGCATGTGAAACCCGCATGTGGAGCATTCGTTTGTGTGGGATGCTCTACCAGGTTCATTTCAGTCCTAGCCATACAAAGGGCACTAAGCATAGAGTGTGAAAACTGAGTTTCCTTGAGAGCTGCTTGGAAGCCTGATGGTGTGTGAAGTTAGTGAGCCAAATGGAGTTGTTCTCCCACAAGAACCACTCGGCTGATTCTTCTTCAATATGCCCTTCACCAACATGCAGTGTTTCCTTGATTGAATTAGCTCTCACACCAATATTTGCGTCTAGAGCCTTTGCATTGAGGGCTATCTGAAAACGGCTGTGGCGCTGAAGTTGCCTGTGAATGTGGAGTTGGTGGCATGTGAAACCCGCATGTGGAGCATTCGTTTGTGTGGGATGCTCTACCAGGTTCATTCCTAGATAATGCACTCAAAGGGCACTAAGCATAGAGTGTGAAAACTGAGTTTCCTTGAGAGCTGCTTGGAAGCCTGATGGTGTGTGAAGTTAGTGAGCCAAATGGAGTTGTTTTTTCACAAGAACCACTCGGCTGATCCTTCTTTAATATGCCCTTCACCAACATGCAGTGTTTCCTTGATTGAATTAGCTCTCACACAAATATTTGCGTCTAGAGCCTTTGCATTGAGGGCTATCTGAAAACGGCTGTGACGCTGAAGTTGCCTGTGAATGTGGAGTTAGTGGCATGTGAAACCGCATGTGGAGCATTCGTTTGTGTGGGATGCTCTCCAAGCTTCATTTCAGTCCTAGGCACTCAAAGGGCACAAAGCATAGAGTGTGAAAACTGAGTTTCCTTGAGTGCTGCTTGGAAGCCTGATGATGTGTGAAGTTAGTGAGCCAAATGGAGTTGTTCTCCCACAAGAACCACTTCGCTGATCCTTCTTCAATATGCCCTTCACCAACATGCAGTGTTTCCTTGATTGAATCAGCTCTCACACCAATATTTGCGTCTAGAGCCTTTGCATTGAGGGCTATCTGAAAACGGCTGTGGCGCTGAAGTTGCCTGTGAATGTGGAGTTGGTGGCATGTGAAACCCGCATGTGGAGCATTCGTTTGTGTGGGATGCTCTACCAGGTTCATTTCAGTCCTAGCCATAGAAAAGGCACTAAACATAGAGTGTGAAAACTGAGTTTCCTTGAGAGCTGCTTTGAAGCCTGATGGTGTGTGAAGTTAGTGAGCCAAATGGAGTTGTTCTCCCACAAGAACCACTCGGCTGATTCTTCTTCAATATGCCCTTCACCAACATGCAGTGTTTCCTTGATTGAATTAGCTCTCACACCAATATTTGCGTCTAGAGCCTTTGCATTGAGGGCTATCTGAAAACGGCTGTGGCGCTGAAGTTGCCTGTGAATGTGGAGTTGGTGGCATGTGAAACCCGCATGTGGAGCATTCGTTTGTGTGGGATGCTCTACCAGGTTCATTCTTAGATAATGCACTCAAAGGGCACTAAGCATAGAGTGTGAAAACTGAGTTTCCTTGAGAGCTGCTTGGAAGCCTGATGGTGTGTGAAGTTAGTGAGCCAAATGGAGTTGTTTTCCCACAAGAACCACTCGGCTGATCCTTCTTTAATATGCCCTTCACCAACATGCAGTGTTTCCTTGATTGAATTAGCTCTCACACCAATATTTGCGTCTAGAGCCTTTGCATTGAGGGCTATCTGAAAACGGCTGTGGCGCTGAAGTTGCCTGTGAATGTGGAGTTGGTGGCATGTGAAACCCGCATGTGGAGCATTCGTTTGTGTGGGATGCTCTACCAGGTTCATTCCTAGATAATGCACTCAAAGGGCACTAAGCATAGAGTGTGAAAACTGAGTTTCCTTGAGAGCTGCTTGGAAGCCTGATGATGTGTGAAGTTAGTGAGCCAAATGGAGTTGTTCTCCCACAAGAACTACTCGGCTGATCCTTCTTCAATATGCCCTTCACCAACATGCAGTGTTTCCTTGATTGA
The DNA here is from genome assembly GCF_030435755.1 of Ochotona princeps. NCBI lineage: Eukaryota > Metazoa > Chordata > Mammalia > Lagomorpha > Ochotonidae > Ochotona > Ochotona princeps. The sequence goes on from NW_026701026.1 coordinate 34,445, forward strand.
ATTAGCTCTCACACCAATATTTGCGTCTAGAGCCTTTGCATTGAGGGCTATCTGAAAACGGCTGTGGCGCTGAAGTTGCCTGTGAATGTGGAGTTGGTGGCATGTGAAACCCGCATGTGGAGCATTCGTTTGTGTGGGATGCTGACCAAGCTTCATTTCAGTCCTAGGCACTCAAAGGGCACTAAGCATAGAGTGTGAAAACTGAGTTTCCTTGAGAGCTGCTTGGAAGCCTGATGGTGTGTGTAGTGAGCCAAATGGAGTTGTTCTCCCACAAGAACCACTTCGCTGATCCTTCTTCAATATGCCCTTCACCAACATGCAGTGTTTCCTTGATTGAATTAGCTCTCACACCAATATTTGCGTCTAGAGCCTTTGCATTGAGGGCTATCTGAAAACGGCTGTGGCTCTGAAGTTGCCTTTGAATGTGGAGTTGGTGGCATGTGAAACCCGCATGTGGAACATTCGTTTGTGTGGGATGCTCTACCAGGTTCATTCCTAGATAATGCACTCAAAGGGCACTAAGCATAGAGTGTGAAAACTGAGTTTCCTTGAGAGCTACTTGGAAGCCTGATGGTGTGTGAAGTTAGTGAGCCAAATGGAGTTGTTCTCCCACAAGAACCACTCGGCTGATCCTTCTTCAATATGCCCTTCACCAACATGCAGTGTTTCCTTGATTGAATTAGCTCTCACACCAATATTTGCGTCTAGAGCCTTTGCATTGAGGGCTATCTGAAAACGGCTGTGGCGCTGAAGTTGCCTGTGAATGTGGAGTTGGTGGCATGTGAAACCCGCATGTGGAGCATTCGTTTGTGTGGGATGCTCTACCAGGTTCATTCCTAGAAAATGCACTCAAAGGGCACTGAGCATAGAGTGTGAAAACTGAGTTTCCGTGAGAGCTGCTTGGAAGCCTGATGGTGTGTGAAGTTAGTGAGCCAAATGGAGTTGTTCTCCCACAAGAACCACTCGGCTGATCCTTCTTCAATATGCCCTTCACCAACATGCAATGTTTCCTTGATTGAATTAGCTCTCACACCAATATTTGCGTCTAGAGCCTTTGCATTGAGGGCTATCTGAAAACGGCTGTGGCGCTGAAGTTGCCTGTGAATGTGGAGTTGGTGGCATGTGAAACCCGCATGTGGAGCATTCGTTTGTGTGGGATGCTCTACCAGGTTCATTCCTAGATAATGCACTCAAAGGGCACTAAGCATAGAGTGTGAAAACTGAGTTTCCTTGAGAGCTGCTTGGAAGCCTGATGGTGTGTGAAGTTAGTGAGCCAAATGGAGTTGTTCTCCCACAAGAACCACTCGGCTGATCCTTCTTCAATATGCCCTTCACCAACATGCAGTGTTTCCTTGATTGAATTAGCTCTCACACCAATATTTGCGTCTAGAGCCTTTGCATTGAGGGCTATCTGAAAACGGCTGTGGCGCTGAAGTTGCCTGTGAATGTGGAGTTAGTGGCATGTGAAACCGCATGTGGAGCATTCGTTTGTGTGGGATGCTCTCCAAGCTTCATTTCAGTCCTAGGCACTCAAAGGGCACTAAGCATAGAGTGTGAAAACTGAGTTTCCTTGAGAGCTGCTTGGAAGCCTGATGATGTGTGAAGTTAGTGAGCCAAATGGAGTTGTTCTCCCACAAGAACCACTTCGCTGATCCTTCTTCAATATGCCCTTCACCAACATGCAGTGTTTCCTTGATTGAATTAGCTCTCACACCAATATTTGCGTCTAGAGCCTTTGCATTGAGGGCTATCTGAAAACGGCTGTGGCGCTGAAGTTGCCTGTGAATGTGGAGTTGGTGGCATGTGAAACCCGCATGTGGAGCATTCGTTTGTGTGGGATGCTCTACCAGGTTCATTTCAGTCCTAGCCATAGAAAAGGCACTAAGCATAGAGTGTGAAAACTGAGTTTCCTTGAGAGCTGCTTTGAAGCCTGATGGTGTGTGAAGTTAGTGAGCCAAATGGAGTTGTTCTCCCACAAGAACCACTCGGCTGATTCTTCTTCAATATGCCCTTCACCAACATGCAGTGTTTCCTTGATTGAATTAGCTCTCACACCAATATTTGCGTCTAGAGCCTTTGCATTGCGGGCTATCTGAAAACGGCTGTGGCGCTGAAGTTGCCTGTGAATGTGGAGTTGGTGGCATGTGAAACCCGCATGTGGAGCATTCGTTTGTGTGGGATGCTCTACCAGGTTCATTCCTAGATAATGCACTCAAAGGGCACTAAGCATAGAGTGTGAAAACTGAGTTTCCTTGAGAGCTGCTTGGAAGCCTGATGGTGTGTGAAGTTAGTGAGCCAAATGGAGTTGTTCTCCCACAAGAACCACTCGGCTGATCCTTCTTCAATATGCCCTTCACCAACATGCAGTGTTTCCTTGATTGAATTAGCTCTCACACCAATATTTGCGTCTAGAGCCTTTGCATTGAGGGCTATCTGAAAACGGCTGTGGCGCTGAAGTTGCCTGTGAATGTGGAGTTGGTGGCATGTGAAACCCGCATGTGGAGCATTCGTTTGTGTGGGATGCTCTACCAGGTTCATTTCAGTCCTAGGCCCTCAGAGGGCACTAAGCATAGAGTGTGAAAACTGAGTTTCCTTGAGAGCTGCTTGGAAGCCTGATGGTGTGTGAAGTTAGTGAGCCAAGTGGAGTTGTTCTCCCACAAGAACTACTCGGCTGATCCTTCTTCAATATGCCCTTCACCAACATGCAGTGTTTCCTTGATTGAATTAGCTCTCACACCAATATTTGCGTCTAGAGCCTTTGCATTGAGGGCTATCTGAAAACGGCTGTGGCGCTGAAGTTGCCTGTGAATGTGGAGCAGGTGGCATGTGAAACCCGCATGTGGAGCATTCGTTTGTGTGGGATGCTGACCAAGCTTCATTTCACTCCTAGCCATAGAAAGGGCACTAAGCATAGAGTGTGAAAACTGAGTTTCCTTGAGAGCTGCTTGGAAGCCTGATGGTGTGTGTAGTGAGCCAAATGGAGTTGTTCTCCCACAAGAACCACTTCGCTGATCCTTCTTCAATATGCCCTTCACCAACATGCAGTGTTTCCTTGATTGAATTAGCTCTCACACCAATATTTGCGTCTAGAGCCTTTGCATTGAGGGCTATCTGAAAACGGCTGTGGCTCTGAAGTTGCCTTTGAATGTGGAGTTGGTGGCATGTGAAACCCGCATGTGGAACATTCGTTTGTGTGGGATGCTCTACCAGGTTCATTCCTAGATAATCCACTCAAAGGGCACTAAGCATAGAGTGTGAAAACTGAGTTTCCTTGAGAGCTGCTTGGAAGCCTGATGGTGTGTGAAGTTAGTGAGCCAAATGGAGTTGTTCTCCCACAAGAACCACTCGGCTGATCCTTCTTCAATATGCCCTTCACCAACATGCAGTGTTTCCTTGATTGAATTAGCTCTCACACCAATATTTGCGTCTAGAGCCTTTGCATTGAGGGCTATCTGAAAACGGCTGTGGCGCTGAAGTTGCCTGTGAATGTGGAGTTGGTGGCATGTGAAACCCGCATGTGGAGCATTCGTTTGTGTGGGATGCTGACCAAGCTTCATTTCAGTCCTAGGCACTCAAAGGGCACTAAGCATAGAGTGTGAAAACTGAGTTTCCTTGAGAGCTGCTTGGAAGCCTGATGGTGTGTGTAGTGAGCCAAATGGAGTTGTTCTCCCACAAGAACCACTCGGCTGATTCTTCTTCAATATGCCCTTCACCAACATGCAGTGTTTCCTTGATTGAATTAGCTCTCACACCAATATTTGCGTCTAGAGCCTTTGCATTGAGGGCTATCTGAAAACGGCTGTGGCGCTGAAGTTGCCTGTGAATGTGGAGTTGGTGGCATGTGAAACCCGCATGTGGAGCATTCGTTTGTGTGGGATGCTCTACCAGGTTCATTCCTAGATAATGCACTCAAAGGGCACTAAGCATAGAGTGTGAAAACTGAGTTTCCTTGAGAGCTGCTTGGAAGCCTGATGGTGTGTGAAGTTAGTGAGCCAAATGGAGTTGTTTTCCCACAAGAACCACTCGGCTGATCCTTCTTTAATATGCCCTTCACCAACATGCAGTGTTTCCTTGATTGAATTAGCTCTCACACCAATATTTGCGTCTAGAGCCTTTGCATTGAGGGCTATCTGAAAACGGCTGTGACGCTGAAGTTGCCTGTGAATGTGGAGTTAGTGGCATGTGAAACCGCATGTGGAGCATTCGTTTGTGTGGGATGCTCTCCAAGCTTCATTTCAGTCCTAGGCACTCAAAGGGCACTAAGCATAGAGTGTGAAAACTGAGTTTCCTTGAGTGCTGCTTGGAAGCCTGATGATGTGTGAAGTTAGTGAGCCAAATGGAGTTGTTCTCCCACAAGAACCACTTCGCTGATCCTTCTTCAATATGCCCTTCACCAACATGCAGTGTTTCCTTGATTGAATTAGCTCTCACACCAATATTTGCGTCTAGAGCCTTTGCATTGAGGGCTATCTGAAAACGGCTGTGGCGCTGAAGTTGCCTGTGAATGTGGAGTTGGTGGCATGTGAAACCCGAATGTGGAGCATTCGTTTGTGTGGGATGCTCTACCAGGTTCATTTCAGTCCTAGCCATAGAAAAGGCACTAAACATAGAGTGTGAAAACTGAGTTTCCTTGAGAGCTGCTTGGAAGCCTGATGGTGTGTGAAGTTAGTGAGCCAAATGGAGTTGTTCTCCCACAAGAACCACTCGGCTGATTCTTCTTCAATATGCCCTTCACCAACATGCAGTGTTTCCTTGATTGAATTAGCTCTCACACCAATATTTGCGTCTAGAGCCTTTGCATTGAGGGCTATCTGAAAACGGCTGTGGCGCTGAAGTTGCCTGTGAATGTGGAGTTGGTGGCATGTGAAACCCGCATGTGGAGCATTCGTTTGTGTGGGATGCTCTACCAGGTTCATTCCTAGATAATGCACTCAAAGGGCACTAAGCATAGAGTGTGAAAACTGAGTTTCCTTGAGAGCTGCTTGGAAGCCTGATGGTGTGTGAAGTTAGTGAGCCAAATGGAGTTGTTCTCCCACAAGAACTACTCGGCTGATCCTTCTTCAATATGCCCTTCACCAACATGCAGTGTTTCCTTGATTGAATTAGCTCTCACACCAATATTTGCGTCTAGAGCCTTTGCATTGAGGGCTATCTGAAAACGGCTGTGGCGCTGAAGTTGCCTGTGAATGTGGAGTTGGTGGCATGTGAAACCCGCATGTGGAGCATTCGTTTGTGTGGGATGCTGACCAAGCTTCATTTCAGTCCTAGGCACTCAAAGGGCACTAAGCATAGAGTGTGAAAACTGAGTTTCCTTGAGAACTGCTTGGAAGCCTGATGGTGTGTGAAGTTAGTGAGCCAAATGGAGTTGTTCTCCCACAAGAACCACTCGGCTGATCCTTCTTCAATATGCCCTTCACCAACATGCAGTGTTTCCTTGATTGAATTAGTTCTCACACCAATATTTGCGTCTAGAGCCTTTGCATTGAGGGCTATCTGAAAACGGCTGTGGCTCTGAAGTTGCCTGTGAATGTGGAGTTGGTGGCATGTGAAACCCGCATGTGGAGCATTCGTTTGTGTGGGATGCTCTACCAGGTTCATTCCTAGATAATGCACTCAAAGGGCACTAAGCATAGAGTGTGAAAACTGAGTTTCCTTGAGAGCTGCTTGGAAGCCTGATGGTGTGTGAAGTTAGTGAGCCAAATGGAGTTGTTCTCCCACAAGAACCACTCGGCTGATCCTTCTTCAATATGCCCTTCACCAACATGCAGTGTTTCCTTGATTGAATTAGCTCTCACACCAATATTTGCGTCTAGAGCCTTTGCATTGAGGGCTATCTGAAAACGGCTGTGGCGCTGAAGTTGCCTGTGAATGTGGAGTTGGTGGCATGTGAAACCCGCATGTGGAGCATTCGTTTGTGTGGGATGCTCTACCAGGTTCATTCCTAGAAAATGCACTCAAAGGGCACTGAGCATAGAGTGTGAAAACTGAGTTTCCGTCAGAGCTGCTTGGAAGCCTGATGGTGTGTGAAGTTAGTGAGCCAAATGGAGTTGTTCTCCCACAAGAACCACTTCGCTGATCCTTCTTCAATATGCCCTTCACCAACATGCAGTGTTTCCTTGATTGAATTAGCTCTCACACCAATATTTGCGTCTAGAGCCTTTGCATTGAGGGCTATCTGAAAACGGCTGTGGCGCTGAAGTTGCCTGAGAATGTGGAGTTGGTGGCATGTGAAAGCCGCATGTGGAGCATTCGTTTGTGTAGGATGCTCTACCAGGTTCATTTCAGTCCTAGCCATACAAAGGGCACTAAGCATAGAGTGTCAAAACTGAGTTTCCTTGAGAGCTGCTTGGAAGCCTGATGGTGTGTGAAGTTAGTGAGCCAAATGGAGTTGTTCTCCCACAAGAACCACTCGGCTGATCCTTCTTCAATATGCCCTTCACCAACATGCAATGTTTCCTTGATTGAATTAGCTCTCACACCAATATTTGCGTCTAGAGCCTTTGCATTGAGGGCTATCTGAAAACGGCTGTGGCGCTGAAGTTGCCTGTGAATGTGGAGTTGGTGGCATGTGAAACCCGCATGTGGAGCATTCGTTTGTGTGGGATGCTCTACCAGGTTCATTCCTAGATAATGCACTCAAAGGGCACTAAGCATAGAGTGTGAAAACTGAGTTTCCTTGAGAGCTGCTTGGAAGCCTGATGGTGTGTGAAGTTAGTGAGCCAAATGGAGTTGTTCTCCCACAAGAACTACTCGGCTGATCCTTCTTCAATATGCCCTTCACCAACATGCAGTGTTTCCTTGATTGAATTAGCTCTCACACCAATATTTGCGTCTAGAGCCTTTGCATTGAGGGCTATCTGAAAACGGCTGTGGCGCTGAAGTTGCCTGTGAATGTGGAGTTGGTGGCATGTGAAACCCGCATGTGGAGCATTCGTTTGTGTGGGATGCTCTACCAGGTTCATTTCAGTCCTAGGCACTCAGAGGGCACTAAGCATAGAGTGTGAAAACTGAGTTTCCTTGAGAGCTGCTTGGAAGCCTGATGGTGTGTGAAGTTAGTGAGCCAAATGGAGTTGTTCTCCCACAAGAACTACTCGGCTGATCCTTCTTCAATATGCCCTTCACCAACATGCAGTGTTTCCTTGATTGAATTAGCTCTCACACCAATATTTGCGTCTAGAGCCTTTGCATTGAGGGCTATCTGAAAACGGCTGTGGCGCTGAAGTTGCCTGTGAATGTGGAGTTGGTGGCATGTGAAACCCGCATGTGGAGCATTCGTTTGTGTGGGATGCTGACCAAGCTTCATTTCAGTCCTAGGCACTCAAAGGGCACTAAGCATAGAGTGTGAAAACTGAGTTTCCTTGAGAGCTGCTTGGAAGCCTGATGGTGTGTGTAGTGAGCCAAATGGAGTTGTTCTCCCCAAGAACCACTCGGCTGATCCTTCTTCAATATGCCCTTCACCAACATGCAGTGTTTCCTTGATTGAATTAGTTCTCTCACCAATATTTGCGTCTAGAGCCTTTGCATTGAGGGCTATCTGAAAACGGCTGTGGCTCTGAAGTTGCCTTTGAATGTGGAGTTGGTGGCATGTGAAACCCGCATGTGGAGCATTGGTTTGTGTGGGATGCTCTACCAGGTTCATTCCTAGATAATGCATTCAATGGGAACTAAGCATAGAGTGTGAAAACTGAGTTTCCTTGAGAGCTGCTTGGAAGCCTGATGATGTGTGAAGTTAGTGAGCCAAATGGAGTTGTTCTCCCACAAGAACCACTCGGCTGATCCTTCTTCAATATGCCCTTCACCAACATGCAGTGTTTCCTTGATTGAATTAGCTCTCACACCAATATTTGCGTCTAGAGCCTTTGCATTGAGGGCTATCTGAAAACGGCTGTGGCGCTGAAGTTGCCTGTGAATGTGGAGTTGGTGGCATGTGAAACCCGCATGTGGAGCATTCGTTTGTGTGGGATGCTCTACCAGGTTCATTTCAGTCCTAGCCATACAAAGGGCACTAAGCATAGAGTGTGAAAACTGAGTTTCCTTGAGAGCTGCTTGGAAGCCTGATGGTGTGTGAAGTTAGTGAGCCAAATGGAGTTGTTCTCCCACAAGAACCACTCGGCTGATCCTTCTTCAATATGCCCTTCACCAACATGCAATGTTTCCTTGATTGAATTAGCTCTCACACCAATATTTGCGTCTAGAGCCTTTGCATTGAGGGTTATCTGAAAACGGCTGTGGCGCTGAAGTTGCCTGTGAATGTGGAGTTGGTGGCATGTGAAACCCGCATGTGGAGCATTCGTTTGTGTGGGATGCTCTACCAGGTTCATTCCTAGATAATGCACTCAAAGGGCACTAAGCATAGAGTGTGAAAACTGAGTTTCCTTGAGAGCTGCTTGGAAGCCTGATGGTGTTGTGAAGTTAGTGAGCCAAATGGAGTTGTTCTCCCACAAGAACCACTCGGCTGATCCTTCTTTATTATGCCCTTCACCAACATGCAGTGTTTCCTTGATTGAATTAGCTCTCACACCAATATTTGCGTCTAGAGCCTTTGCATTGAGGGCTATCTGAAAACGGCTGTGGCGCTGAAGTTGCCTGTGAATGTGGAGTTAGTGGCATGTGAAACCGCATGTGGAGCATTCGTTTGTGTGGGATGCTCTCCAAGCTTCATTTCAGTCCTAGGCACTCAAAGGGCACTAAGCATAGAGTGTGAAAACTGAGTTTCCTTGAGAGCTGCTTGGAAGCCTGATGATGTGTGAAGTTAGTGAGCCAAATGGAGTTGTTCTCCCACAAGAACCACTTCGCTGATCCTTCTTCAATATGCCCTTCACCAACATGCAGTGTTTCCTTGATTGAATTAGCTCTCACACAATATTTTGCGTCTAGAGCCTTTGCATTGAGGGCTATCTGAAAACGGCTGTGGCGCTGAAGTTGCCTGTGAATGTGGAGTTGGTGGCATGTGAAACCCGCATGTGGAGCATTCGTTTTTGTGGGATGCTCTACCAGGTTCATTTCAGTCCTAGCCATAGGAAAAGGCACTAAACATAGAGTGTGAAAACTGAGTTTCCTTGAGAGCTGCTTTGAAGCCTGATGGTGTGTGAAGTTAGTGAGCCAAATGGAGTTGTTCTCTGCCACCAAGAACCACTCGGCTGATTCTTCTTCAATATGCCCTTCACCCAACATGCAGTGTTTCCTTGATTGAATTAGCTCTCACACCAATATTTGCGTCTCGAGCCTTTGCATTGCGGGCTATCTGAAAACGGCTGTGGCGCTGGAAGTTGCCTGTGAATGTGGAGTTGGTGGCATGTGAAACCCGCATGTGGAGCATTCGTTTGTGTGGGATGCTCTACCAGGTTCATTCCTAGATAATGCACTCAAAGGGCACTAAGCATAGAGTGTGAAAACTGAGTTTCCTTGAGAGCTGCTTGGAAGCCTGATGGTGTGTGAAGTTAGTGAGCCAAATGGAGTTGTTCTCCCACAAGAACTACTCGGCTGATCCTTCTTCAATATGCCCTTCACCAACATGCAGTGTTTCCTTGATTGAATTAGCTCTCACACCAATATTTGCGTCTAGAGCCTTTGCATTGAGGGCTATCTGAAAACGGCTGTGGCGCTGAAGTTGCCTGTGAATGTGGAGTTGGTGGCATGTGAAACCCGCATGTGGAGCATTCGTTTGTGTGGTGTGTGATGCTGACCAAGCTTCATTTCAGTCCTAGCCATAGAAAGGTCACTAAGCATAGAGTGTGAAAACTGAGTTTCCTTGAGAGCTGCTTGGAAGCCTGATGGTGTGTGAAGTTAGTGAGCCAAATGGGAGTTTTTCTCCCACAAGAACCACTCGGCTGATCCTTCTTCAATATGCCCTTCACCAACATGCAGTGTTTCCTTGATTGGAATTAGCTCTCAACACCAATATTTGCGTCTAGAGCCTTTGCATTGAGGGCTATCTGAAAACGGCTAGTGGCTCTGAAGTTGCCTTTGAATGTGGAGTTGGTGGCATGTGAAACCCGCATGTGGAGCATTTCGTTTGTGTGGGATGCTCTACCAGGTTCATTCCTAGATAATGCACTCAAAGGGCACTAAGCATAGAGTGTGAAAACTGAGTTTCCTTGAGAGCTGCTTGGAAGCCTGATGGTGTGTGAAGTTAGTTAGCCAAATGGGAGTTGTTCTCCCCACAAGAACCACTCGGCTGATCCTTCTTCAATATGCCCTTCACCAACATGCAGTGTTTCCTTGATTGAATTAGCTCTCACACCAATATTTGCGTCTAGAGCCTTTGCATTGAGGGCTATCTGAAAACGGCTGTGGCGCTAAAGTTGCCTGAGAATGTGGAGTTGGTGCATGTGAAAGCCGCATGTGGAGCATTCGTTTGTGTAGGATGCTCTACCACGTTCATTTCAGTGCTAGCCATACAAAGGGCACTAAGCATAGAGTGTCAAAACTGAGTTTCCTTGAGAGCTGCTTGGAAGCCTGATGGTGTGTGAAGTTAGTGAGCCAAATGGAGTTTGTTCTCGCCACAAGAACCACTCGGCTGATCCTTCTTCAATATGCCCTTCATCCAACATGCAATGTTTCCTTGATTGAATTAGCTCTCACAACCAATATTTGCGTCTCGAGCCTTTGCATTGCGGGCTATCTGAAAACGGCTGTGGCGCTGAAGTTGCCTGTGAATGTGGAGTTGGTGGCATGTGAAACCCGCATGTGGAGCATTCGTTTGTGTGGGATGCTCTACCCAGGTTCATTCCTAGATAATGCACTCAAAGGGCACTAAGCATTAGAGTGTGAAAACTGAGTTTCCTTGAGAGCTGCTTGGAAGCCAGATGGTGTGTGAAGTTAGTGAGTCAAATGGAGTTGTTCTCCCACAAGAACTACTCGGCTGATCCTTCTTCAATATGCCCTTCACCAACATGCAGTGTTTCCTTGATTGAATTAGCTCTCACACCAATATTTGCGTCTAGAGCCTTTTTCATTGAGGGCTATCTGAAAACGGCTGTGGCGCTGAAGTTGCCTGTGAATGTGGAGTTGGTGGCATGTGAAACCCGCATGTGGATGCATTCGTTTGTGTGGGATGCTCTACCAGGTTTCATTCCTAGATAATGCACTCAAAGGGCACTAAGCATAGAGTGTGAAAACTGAGTTTCCTTGAGAGCTGCTTGGAAGCCTGACTGGTGTGTGAAGTTAGTGAGCCAAATGGAGTTGTTCTCCCACAAGAACCACTCGGCTGATCCTTCTTCAATATGCCCTTCACCAACATGCAGTGTTTCCTTGATTGAATTAGCTCTCTCACACCAATATTTGCGTCTAGAGCCTTTGCATTGAGGGCTATCTGAAAACGGCTGTGGCTCTGAAGTTGCCTTTGAATGTGGAGTTGGTGGCATGTGAAACCCGCATGTGGAACATTCGTTTGTGTGGGATGCTCTACCAGGTTCATTTCCTAAATAGATGCACTCAAAGGGCACTAAGCATAGAGTGTGAAAACTGAGTTTCCTTGAGAGCTGCTTGGAAGCCTGATGGTGTGTGAAGTTAGTGAGCCAAATGGAGTTGTTCTCTCCACAAGAACCACTCGGCTGATCCTTCTTCAATATGCCCTTCACCAACATGCAGTGTTTCCTTGATTGAATTAGCTCTCACACCAATATTTGCGTCTAGAGCCTTTGCATTGAGGGCTATCTGAAAACGGCTGTGGCGCTGAAGTTGCCTGTGAATGTGGAGTTGGTGGCATGTGAAACCCGCATGTGGAGCATTCGTTTGTGTGGGATGCTCTACCAGGTTCATTCCTAGAAAGTGCATTCAATGGGAACTAAGCATAGAGTGTGAAAACTGAGTTTCCTTGAGAGCTGCTTGGAAGCCTGATGATGTGTGAAGTTAGTGAGCCAAATGGAGTTGTTCTCCCACAAGAACCACTCGGCTGATCCTTCTTCAATATGCCCCTTCACCAACATGCAGTGTTTCCTTGATTGAATTAGCTCTCACACCAATATTTGCGTCTAGAGCCTTTGCATTGAGGGCTATCTGAAAACGGCTGTGGCGCTGGAAGTTGCCTGTGAATGTGGAGTTGGTGGCATGTGAAACCCGCATGTGGAGCATTCGTTTGTGTGGGATGCTCTTACCAGGTTCATTTCAGGTCCTAGCCATACAAAGGGCACTAAGCATAGAGTGTGAAAACTGAGTTTCCTTGAGAGCTGCTTGGAAGCCTGATGGGTGTGTGAAGTTAGTGAGCCAAATGGAGTTGTTCTCCCACAAGAACCACTCGTGGCTGATCCTTTCTTCAATATGCCCTTCACTCAACATGCAATGTTTCCTTGATTGAATTAGCTCTCACAACGCAATATTTGCGTCTAGAGCCTTTGCATTGAGGGTTATCTGAAAACGGCTGTGGCGCTGAAGTTGCCTGTGAATGTGGAGTGGTGTGCATGTGAAACCCGCATGTGGAGCATTCGTTTGTGTGGGATGCTCTACCCAGGTTCATTCCTAGATAATGCACTCAAAGGGCACTAAGCATAGAGTGTGAAAACTGAGTTTCCTTGAGAGCTGCTTGGAAGCCTGATGGTGTGTGAAGTTAGTGAGCCAAATGGAGTTGTTCTCCCACAAGAACCACTCGGCTTGATCCTTCTTTAATATGCCCTTCACCAACATGCAGTGTTTCCTTGATTGAATTAGCTCTCGACACCAATATTTGCGTCTAGAGCCTTTGCATTGAGGGCTATCTGAAAACGGCTGTGGCGCTGAAGTTGCCTGTGAATGTGGAGTTAGTGGGCATGTGTGAAACCGCATGTGGAGCATTCGTTTGTGTGGGATGCTCTCCAAGCTTCATTTCAGTCCTAGGCACTCAAAGGGCACTAAGCATAGAGTGTGAAAACTGAGTTTCCTTGAGAGCTGCTTGGAAGCCTGATGATGTGTGAAGTTAGTGAGCCAAATGGAGTTGTTCTCCCACAAGAACCACTTCGCTGATCCTTCTTCAATATGCCCTTCACCAACATGCAGTGTTTCCTTGATTGAATTAGCTCTCACACCAATATTTGCGTCTAGAGCCTTTGCCATTGAGGGCTATCTGAAAACGGCTGTGGCGCTGAAAGTTGCCTGTGAATGTGGAGTTGGTGGCATGTGAAACCCGCATGTGGAGCTATTCGTTTTTGTGGGATGCTCTACCAGGTTCATTTCAGTCCTAGCCATAGAAAAGGCACTAAACATAGAGTGTGAAAACTGAGTTTCCTTGAGAGCTGCTTGAAGCCTGATGGTGTGTGAAGTTAGTGAGCCAAATGGAGTTGTTCTCCCACAAGAACCACTCGGCTGATTCTTCTTCAATATGCCCTTCACCAACATGCAGTGTTTCCTTGATTGAATTTAGCTCTCACACCAATATTTGCGTCTCGAGCCCTTTGCATTGCGGGCTATCTGAAAACGGCTGTGGCGCTGAAGTTGCCTGTGAATGTGGAGTTGGTGGCATGTGAAACCCGGCATGTGGAGCATTCGTTTGTGTGGGATGCTCTACACCAGGTTCATTCCTAGAATAATGCACTCAAAGGGCACTAAGCATAGAGTGTGAAAACTGAGTTTCCTTGAGAGCTGCTTGGAAGCCTGATGGTGTGTGAAGTTAGTGAGCCAAATGGAGTTGTTCTCCCACAAGAACTACTCGGCTGATCCTTCTTCAATATGCCCCTTCACCAACATGCAGTGTTTCCTTGATTGAATTAGCTCTCACACCAATATTTGCGTCTAGAGCCTTTGCATTGAGGGCTATCTGAAAACGGCTGTGGCGCTGAAGTTGCCTGTGAATGTGGAGTTGGTGGCATGTGAAACCCGCATTGTGGAGCATTCGTTTGTGTGGGATGCTGACCAAGCTTCATTTCAGTCCTAGCCATAGAAAGGTCACTAAGCATTAGAGTGTGAAAACTGAGTTTCCTTGAGAGCTGCTTGGAAGCCTGATGGTGTGTGAAGTTAGTGAGCCAAATGGAGTTGTTCTCCCACAAGAACCACTCGGCTGATCCTTCTTCAATATGCCCTTCACCAACATGCAGTGTTTCCTTGATTGAATTAGCTCTCACACCAATATTTGCGTCTAGAGCCTTTGCATTGAGGCTATCTGAAAACGGCTGTGGCTCTGAAGTTGCCTTTGAATGTGGAGTTGGTGGCATGTGAAACCCGCATGTGGAGCATTCGTTTGTGTGGGATGCTCTACCAGGTTCATTCCTAGATAATGCACTCAAAGGGCACTAAGCATAGAGTGTGAAAACTGAGTTTCCTTGAGAGCTGCTTGGAAGCCTGATGGTGTGTGAAGTTAGTTAGCCAATGGAGTTGTTCTCCCACAAGAACCACTCGGCTGATCCTTCTTCAATATGCCCTTCACCAACATGCAGTGTTTCCTTGATTGAATTAGCTCTCACACCAATATTTGCGTCTAGAGCCTTTGCATTGAGGGCTATCTGAAAACGGCTGTGGCGCTAAAGTTGCCTGAGAATGTGGAGTTGGTGGCATGTGAAAGCCGCATGTGGAGCATTCGTTTGTGTAGGATGCTCTACCACGTTCATTTCAGTGCTAGCCATACAAAGGGCACTAAGCATAGAGTGTCAAAACTGAGTTTCCTTGAGAGCTGCTTGGAAGCCTGATGGGTGTGTGAAGTTAGTGAGCCAAATGGAGTTGTCTCCCACAAGAACCACTCGGCTGATCCTTCTTCAATATGCCCTTCACCAACATGCAGTGTTTCCTGATTGAATTAGCTCTCACACCAATATTTGCGTCTAGAGCCTTTGCATTGAGGACTATCTGAAAACGGCTGTGGCTCTGAAGTTGCCTTTGAATGTGGAGTTGGTGGCATGTGAAACCCGCATGTTGGAACATTCGTTTGTGTGGGGATGCTCTACCAGGTTCAATTCCTAAATAATGCACTCAAAGGGCACTAAGCATAGAGTGTGAAAACTGAGTTTCCTTGAGAGCTGCTTGGAAGCCTGATGGTGTGTGAAGTTAGTGAGCCAATGGAGTTGTTCTCCACAAGAACCACTCGGCTGATACTTCTTCAATATGCCCTTCACCAACATGCAGTGTTTCCTTGATTGAATTAGCTCTCTACAGACCAATATTTGCGTCTAGAGCCTTTGCATTGAGGGCTATCTGAAACGGCTGTGGCGCTGAAGTTGCCTGTGAATGTGGAGTTGGTGGCATGTGAAACCCGCATGTGGAGCATTCTCGTTTGTGTGGGATGCTCTACCAGGTTCATTCCTAGAAAGTGCACTCAAAGGGCACTAAGAAATAGAGTGTGAAAACTGAGTTTCCTTGAGAGCTGCTTGGAAGCCTGATGGTGTGTGAAGTTAGTGAGCCAAATGGAGTTGTTCTCCCACAAGAACCACTCGGCTGATCCTTCTTCAATATGCCCTTCACCAACATGCAGTGTTTCCTTGATTGAATTAGCTCTCACACCAATATTTGCGTCTAGAGCCTTTGCATTGAGGGCTATCTGAAAACGGCTGTGGCGCTGAAGTTGCCTGTGAATGTGGAGTTGGTGGCATGTGAAACCCGCATGTGGAGCATTCGTTTGTGTGGGATGCTCTACCAGGTTCATTCCTAGAAAATGCACTCAAAGGGCACTGAGCATAGAGTGTGAAAACTGAGTTTCCGTGAGAGCTGCTTGGAAGCCTGATGGTGTGTGAAGTTAGTGAGCCAATGGAGTTGTTCTCCCACAAGAACCACTTCGCTGATCCTTCTTCAATATGCCCTTCACCAACATGCAGTGTTTCCTTGATTGAATTAGCTCTCACACAATATTTGCGTCTAGAGCCTTTGCATTGAGGGGCTATCTGAAAACGGCTGTGGCGCTGAAGTTGCCTGAGAATGTGGAGTTGGTGGCATGTGAAACCCGCATGTGGAGCATTCGTTGTGTGTGGGATGCTGACCAAGCTTCATTTCAGTCCTAGGCACTCAAAGGGCACTAAGCATAGAGTGTGAAAACTGAGTTTCCTTGAGAGCTGCTTGGAAGCCTGATGGTGTGTGAAGTTAGTGAGCCAAATGGAGTTGTTCTCCCCACAAGAACCACTTCGCTGATCCTTCTTCAATATGCCCTTCACCAACATGCAGTGTTTCCTTGATTGAATTAGCTCTCACACCAATATTTGCGTCTAGAGCCTTTGCATTGAGGGCTATCTGAAAACGGCTGTGGCGCTGAAGTTGCCTGTGAATGTGGAGTTGGTGGCATGTGAAACCCGCATGTGGAGCATTCGTTTTGTGTGGGATGCTGACCAAGCTTCATTTCAGTCCTAGGCACTCAAAGGGCACTAAGCATAGAGTGTGAAAACTGAGTTTCCTTGAGAGCTGCTTGGAAGCCTGATGGTGTGTGAAGTTAGTGAGCCAAATGGAGTTGTTCTCATGCAGTGTTTCCTTGATTGAATTAGCTCTCACACCAATATTTGCGTCTAGAGCCTTTGCATTGAGGGCTATCTGAAAACGGCTGTGGCTCTGAAGTTGCCTTTGAATGTGGAGTTGGTGGCATGTGAAACCCCGCATGTGGAACATTCGTTTGTGTGGGATGCTCTACCAGGTTCATTCCTAGATAATGCACTCAAAGGGCACTAAGCATAGAGTGTGAAAACTGAGTTTCCTTGAGAGCTGCTTGGAAGCCTGATGGTGTGTGAAGTTAGTGAGCCAAATGGAGTTGTTCTCCCACAAGAACCACTTGGCTGATCCTTCTTCAATATGCCCTTCACCAACATGCAGTGTTTCCTTGATTGAATTAGCTCTCACACCAATATTTGCGTCTCGAGCCTTTGCATTGAGGGCTATCTGAAAACGGCTGTGGCGCTGAAGTTGCCTGAGAATGTGGAGTTGGTGGCATGTGAAACCCGCATGTGGAGCATTCGTTTGTGTGGGATGCTGACCAAGCTTCATTTCAGTCCTAGGCACACATAGAGCACTAAGCATAGAGTGTGAAAACTGAGTTTCCTTGAGAGCTGCTTGGAAGCCTGATGGTGTGTGAAGTTAGTGAGCCAAATGGAGTTGTTCTCCCACAAGAACCACTCGGCTGATCCTTCTTCAATATGCCCTTCACCAACATGCAGTGTTTCCTTGATTGAATTAGCTCTCACACCAATATTTGCGTCTAGAGCCTTTGCATTGAGGGCTATCTGAAAACGGCTGTGGCGCTGAAGTTGCCTGTGAATGTGGAGTTGGTGGCATGTGAAACCCGCATGTGGAGCATTCGTTTGTGTGGGATGCTCTACCAGGTTCATTTCAGTCCTAGCCATAGAAAGGGCACTAAGCATAGAGTGTGAAAACTGAGTTTCCTTGAGAGCTGCTTGGAAGCCTGATGGTGTGTGAAGTTAGTGAGCCAAATGGAGTTGTTCTCCCACAAGAACCACTCGGCTGATCCTTCTTCAATATGCCCTTCACCAACATGCAGTGTTTCCTTGATTGAATTAGCTCTCACACCAATATTTGCGTCTAGAGCCTTTGCATTGAGGGCTATCTGAAAACGGCTGTGGCGCTGAAGTTGCCTGTGAATGTGGAGTTGGTGGCATGTGAAACCCGCATGTGGAGCATTCGTTTGTGTGGAATGCTGACCAAGCTTCATTTCAGTCCTAGGCACACAGAGAGCACTAAGCATAGAGTGTGAAAACTGAGTTTCCTTGAGAGCTGCTTGGAAGCCTGATGGTGTGTGAAGTTAGTGAGCCAAATGGAGTTGTTCTCCCACAAGAACCACTCGGCTGATCCTTCTTCAATATGCCCTTCACCAACATGCAGTGTTTCCTTGATTGAATTAGCTCTCACACCAATATTTGCGTCTAGAGCCTTTGCATTGAGGGCTATCTGAAAACGGCTGTGGCGCTGAAGTTGCCTGTGAATGTGGAGTTGGTGGCATGTGAAACCCGCATGTGGAGCATTCGTTTGTGTGGGATGCTGACCAAGCTTCATTTCAGTCCTAGGCACACATAGAGCACTAAGCATAGAGTGTGAAAACTGAGTTTCCTTGAGAGCTGCTTGGAAGCCTGATGGTGTGTGAAGTTAGTGAGCCAAATGGAGTTGTTCTCCCACAAGAACCACTCGGCTGATCCTTCTTCAATATGCCCTTCACCAACATGCAGTGTTTCCTTGATTGAATTAGCTCTCACACCAATATTTGCGTCTAGAGCCTTTGCATTGAGGGCTATCTGAAAACGGCTGTGGCGCTGAAGTTGCCTGTGAATGTGGAGTTGGTGGCATGTGAAACCCGCATGTGGAGCATTCGTTTATGTGGGATGCTCTACCAGGTTCATTCCCTAGAAAATGCACTCAAAGGGCACTGAGCATAGAGTGTGAAAACTGAGTTTCCTTGAGAGCTGCTTGGAAGCCTGATGGTGTGTGAAGTTAGTGAGCCAAATGGAGTTGTTCTCCCACAAGAACCACTCGGCTGATCCTTCTTCAATATGCCCTTCACCAACATGCAGTGTTTCCTTGATTGAATTAGCTCTCACACCAATATTTGCGTCTAGAGCCTTTGCATTGAGGGCTATCTGAAAACGGCTGTGGCGCTGAAGTTGCCTGTGAATGTGGAGTTGGTGGCATGTGAAACCCGCATGTGGAGCATTCGTTTGTGTGGGATGCTCTACCAGGTTCATTTCAGTCCTAGCCATACAAAGGGCACTAAGCATAGAGTGTGAAAACTGAGTTTCCTTGAGAGCTGCTTGGAAGCCTGATGGTGTGTGAAGTTAGTGAGCCAAATGGAGTTGTTCTCCCACAAGAACTACTCGGCTGATCCTTCTTCAATATGCCCTTCACCAACATGCAGTGTTTCCTTGATTGAATTAGCTCTCACACCAATATTTGCGTCTAGAGCCTTTGCATTGAGGGCTATCTGAAAACGGCTGTGGCGCTGAAGTTGCCTATGAATGTGGAGTTGGTGGCATGTGAAACCCGCATGTGGAGCATTCGTTTGTGTGGGATGCTGACCAAGCTTCATTTCAGTCCTAGGCACTCAAAGGGCACTAAGCATAGAGTGTGAAAACTGAGTTTCCTTGAGAGCTGCTTGGAAGCCTGATGGTGTGTGTAGTGAGCCAAATGGAGTTGTTCTCCCCCAAGAACCACTCGGCTGATCCTTCTTCAATATGCCCTTCACCAACATGCAGTGTTTCCTTGATTGAATTAGTTCTCACACCAATATTTGCGTCTAGAGCCTTTGCATTGAGGGCTATCTGAAAACGGCTGTGGCGCTGAAGTTGCCTGTGAATGTGGAGTTGGTGGCATGTGAAACCCGCATGTGGAACATTCGTTTGTGTTGGATGCTCTTCCAGGTTCATTCCTAGATAATGCATTCAAAGGGCACTAAGCATAGAGTGTGAAAACTGAGTTTCCTTGAGAGCTGCTTGGAAGCCTGATGGTGTGTGAAGTTAGTGAGCCAAATGGAGTTGTTCTCCCACAAGAACCACTCGGCTGATCCTTCTGCAATATGCCCTTCACCAACATGCAGTGTTTCCTTGATTGAATTAGCTCTCACACCAATATTTGCGTCTAGAGCCTTTGCATTGAGGGCTATCTGAAAACGGCTGTGGCGCTGAAGTTGCCTGTGAATGTGGAGTTGGTGGCATGTGAAACCCGCATGTGGAGCATTCGTTTGTGTGGGATGCTCTACCAGGTTCATTCCTAGATAATGCACTCAAAGGGCACTAAGCATAGAGTGTGAAAACTGAGTTTCCTTGAGAGCTGCTTGGAAGCCTGATGGTGTGTGAAGTTAGTGAGCCAAATGGAGTTGTTCTCCCACAAGAACCACTCGGCTGATCCTTCTTCAATATGCCCTTCACCAACATGCAGTGTTTCCTTGATTGAATTAGCTCTCACACCAATATTTGCGTCTAGAGCCTTTGCATTGAGGGCTATCTGAAAACGGCTGTGGCGCTGAAGTTGCCTGTGAATGTGGAGTTGGTGGCATGTGAAACCCGCATGTGGAGCATTCGTTTGTGTGGGATGCTGACCAAGCTTCATTTCAGTCCTAGGCACACATAGAGCACTAAGCATAGAGTGTGAAAACTGAGTTTCCTTGAGAGCTGCTTGGAAGCCTGATGGTGTGTGAAGTTAGTGAGCCAAATGGAGTTGTTCTCCCACAAGAACCACTTCGCTGATCCTTCTTCAATATGCCCTTCACCAACATGCAGTGTTTCCTTGATTGAATTAGCTCTCACACCAATATTTGCGTCTAGAGCCTTTGCATTGAGGGCTATCTGAAAACGGCAGTGGCGCTGAAGTTGCCTGTGAATGTGGAGTTGGTGGCATGTGAAACCCGCATGTGGAGCATTCGTTTGTGTGGGATGCTGACCAAGCTTCATTTCAGTCCTAGGCACTCAAAGGGCACTAAGCATAGAGTGTGAAAACTGAGTTTCCTTGAGAGCTGCTTGGAAGCCTGATGGTGTGTGAAGTTAGTGAGCCAAATGGAGTTGTTCTCCCACAAGAACCACTCGGCTGATCCTTCTTCAATATGCCCTTCACCAACATGCAGTGTTTCCTTGATTGAATTAGCTCTCACACCAATATTTGCGTCTAGAGCCTTTGCATTGAGGGCTATCTGAAAACGGCTGTATCGCTGAAGTTGCCTGTGAATGTGGAGTTGGTGGCATGTGAAACCCGCATGTGGAGCATTCGTTTATGTGGGATGCTCTACCAGGTTCATTCCTAGAAAATGCACTCAAAGGGCACTGAGCATAGAGTGTGAAAACTGAGTTTCCTTGAGAGCTGCTTGGAAGCCTGATGGTGTGTGAAGTTAGTGAGCCAAATGGAGTTGTTCTCCCACAAGAACCACTCGGCTGATCCTTCTTCAATATGCCCTTCACCAACATGCAGTGTTTCCTTGATTGAATTAGCTCTCACACCAATATTTGCGTCTAGAGCCTTTGCATTGAGGGCTATCTGAAAACGGCTGTGGCGCTGAAGTTGCCTGTGAATGTGGAGTTGGTGGCATGTGAAACCCGCATGTGGAGCATTCGTTTGTGTGGGATGCTCTACCAGGTTCATTTCAATCCTAGCCATAGAAAGGACACTAAGGATAGAGTGTGAAAACTGAGTTTCCTTGAGAGCTGCTTGGAAGCCTGATGGTGTGTGAAGTTAGTGAGCCAAATGGAGTTGTTCTCCCACAAGAACTACTCGGCTGATCCTTCTTCAATATGCCCTTCACCAACATGCAGTGTTTCCTTGATTGAATTAGCTCTCACACCAATATTTGCGTCTAGAGCCTTTGCATTGAGGGCTATCTGAAAACGGCTGTGGCGCTGAAGTTGCCTGTGAATGTGGAGTTCGTGGCATGTGAAACCCGCATGTGGAGCATTCGTTTGTGTGGAATGCTGACCAAGCTTCATTTCAGTCCTAGGCACACAGAGAGCACTAAGCATAGAGTGTGAAAACTGAGTTTCCTTGAGACCTGCTTGGAAGCCTGATGGTGTGTGAAGTTAGTGAGCCAAATGGAGTTGTTCTCCCACAAGAACCACTCGGCTGATCCTTCTTCAATATGCCCTTCACCAACATGCAGTGTTTCCTTGATTGAATTAGCTCTCACACCAATATTTGCGTCTAGAGCCTTTGCATTGAGCGCTATCTGAAAACGGCTGTGGCGCTGAAGTTGCCTGAGAATGTGGAGTTGGTGGCATGTGAAACCCGCATGTGGAGCATTCGTTTGTGTGGGATGCTGACCAAGCTTCATTTCAGTCCTAGGCACACATAGAGCACTAAGCATAGAGTGTGAAAACTGAGTTTCCTTGAGAGCTGCTTGGAAGCCTGATGGTGTGTGAAGTTAGTGAGCCAAATGGAGTTGTTCTCCCACAAGAACTACTCGGCTGATCCTTCTTCAATATGCCCTTCACCAACATACAGTGTTTCCTTGATTGAATTAGCTCTCACACCAATATTTGCGTCTAGAGCCTTTGCATTGAGTTCTATCTGAAAACGGCTGTGGCGCTGAAGTTGCCTGTGAATGTGGAGTTGGTGGCATGTGAAACCCGCATGTGGAACATTCGTTTGTGTGGGATGCTCTACCAGGTTCATTCCTAGATAATGCACTCAAAGGGCACTGAGCATAGAGTGTGAAAACTGAGTTTCCTTGAGAGCTGCTTGGAAGCCTGATGGTGTGTGAATTTAGTGAGCCAAATGGAGTTGTTCTCCCACAAGAACCACTCGGCTGATCCTTCTTCAATATGCCCTTCACCAACATGCAGTGTTTCCTTGATTGAATTAGCTCTCACACCAATATTTGCGTCTAGAGCCTTTGCATTGAGGGCTATCTGAAAACGGCTGTGGCGCTGAAGTTGCCTGTGAATGTGGAGTTGGTGGCATGTGAAACCCGCATGTGGAGCATTCGTTTGTGTGGGATGCTCTACCAGGTTCATTCCTAGATAATGCATTCAAAGGGCACTAAGCATAGAGTGTGAAAACTGAGTTTCCTTGAGAGCTGCTTGGAAGCCTGATGGTGTGTGAAGTTAGTTAGCCAAATGGAGTTGTTCTCCCACAAGAACTACTCGGCTGATCCTTCTTCAATATGCCCTTCACCAACATGCAGTGTTTCCTTGATTGAATTAGCTCTCACACCAATATTTGTGTCTAGAGCCTTTGCATTGAGGGCTATCTGAAAACGGCTGTGGCGCTGAAGTTGCCTGTGAATGTGGAGTTGGTGGCATGTGAAACCCGCATGTGGAGCATTCGTTTGTGTGGGATGCTGACCAAGCTTCATTTCAGTCCTAGGCACTCAAAGGGCACTAAGCATAGAGTGTGAAAACTGAGTTTTCTTGAGAGCTGCTTGGAAGCCTGATGGTGTGTGTAGTGAGCCAAATGGAGTTGTTCTCCCACAAGAACCACTCGGCTGATCCTTCTTCAATATGCCCTTCACCAACATGCAGTGTTTCCTTGACTGAATTAGCTCTCACACCAATATTTGCGTCTAGAGCCTTTGCATTGAGGGCTATCTGAAAACGGCTGTGGCGCTGAAGTTGCCTGTGAATGTGGAGTTGGTGGCATGTGAAACCCGCATGTGGAGCATTCGTTTGTGTGGGATGCTCTACCAGGTTCATTCCTAGATAATGCACTCAAAGGGCACGAAGCATAGAGTGTGAAAACTGAGTTTCCTTGAGAGCTGCTTGGAAGCCTGATGGTGTGTGAAGTTAGTGAGCCAAATGGAGTTGTTCTCCCACAAGAACCACTTGGCTGATCCTTCTTCAATATGCCCTTCACCAACATGCAGTGTTTCCTTGATTGAATTAGCTCTCACACCAATATTTGCGTCTAGAGCCTTTGCATTGAGGGCTATCTGAAAACGGCTGTGGCGCTGAAGTTGCCTGTGAATGTGGAGTTGGTGGCATGTGAAACCCGCATGTGGAGCATTCGTTTGTGTGGGATCCTCTACCAGGTTCATTCCTAGATAATGCACTCAAAGGGCACTAAGCATAGAGTGTGAAAACTGAGTTTCCTTGAGAGCTGCTTGGAAGCCTGATGGTGTGTGAAGTTAGTGAGCCAAATGGAGTTGTTCTCCCACAAGAACTACTCGGCTGATCCTTCTTCAATATGCCCTTCACCAACATGCAGTGTTTCCTTGATTGAATTAGCTCTCACACCAATATTTGCGTCTAGAGCCTTTGCATTGAGGGCTATCTGAAAACGGCTGTGGCGCTGAAGTTGCCTGTGAATGTGGAGTTGGTGGCATGTGAAACCCGCATGTGGAGCATTCGTTTGTGTGGGATGCTCTACCAGGTTCATTCCTAGAAAATGCACTCAAAGGGCACTGAGCATAGAGTGTGAAAACTGAGTTTCCTTGAGAGCTGCTTGGAAGCCTGATGGTGTGTGAAGTTAGTGAGCCAAATGGAGTTGTTCTCCCACAAGAACCACTCGGCTGATCCTTCTTCAATATGCCCTTCACCAACATGCAGTGTTTCCTTGATTGAATTAGCTCTCGCACCAATATTTGCGTCTAGAGCCTTTGCATTGAGGGCTATCTGAAAACGGCTGTGGCGCTGAAGTTGCCTGTGAATGTGGAGTTGGTGGCATGTGAAACCCGCATGTGGAACATTCGTTTCTGTGGGATGCTCTACCAGGTTCATTTCATTCCTAGATAATGCACTCAAAGGGCACTAAGCATAGAGTGTGAAAACTGAGTTTCCTTGAGAGCTGCTTGGAAGCCTGATGGTGTGTGAAGTTAGTGAGCCAAATGGAGTTGTTCTCCCACAAGAACCACTCGGCTGATCCTTCTTCAATATGCCCTTCACCAACATGCAGTGTTTCCTTGATTGAATTAGCTCTCACACCAATATTTGCGTCTAGAGCCTTTGCATTGAGGGCTATCTGAAAACGGCTGTGGCGCTGAAGTTGCCTGTGAATGTGGAGTTGGTGGCATGTGAAACCCGCATGTGGAGCATTCGTTTGTGTGGGATGCTCTACCAGGTTCATTCCTAGATAATGCACTCAAAGGGCACTAAGCATAGAGTGTGAAAACTGAGTTTCCTTGAGAGCTGCTTGGAAGCCTGATGGTGTGTGAAGTTAGTGAGCCAAATGGAGTTGTTCTCCCACAAGAACCACTCGGCTGATCCTTCTTCAATATGCCCTTCACCAACATGCAGTGTTTCCTTGATTGAATTAGCTCTCACACCAATATTTGCGTCTAGAGCCTTTGCATTGAGGGCTATCTGAAAACGGCTGTGGCGCTGAAGTTGCCTGTGAATGTGGAGTTGGTGGCATGTGAAACCCGCATGTGGAGCATTCGTTTGTGTGGGATGCTCTACCAGGTTCATTCCTAGATAATGCATTCAAAGGGCACTAAACATAGAGTGTGAAAACTGAGTTTCCTTGAGAGCTGCTTGGAAGCCTGATGGTGTGTGAAGTTAGTTAGCCAAATGGAGTTGTTCTCCCACAAGAACTACTCGGCTGATCCTTCTTCAATATGCCCTTCACCAACATGCAGTGTTTCCTTGATTGAATTAGCTCTCACACCAATATTTGTGTCTAGAGCCTTTGCATTGAGGGCTATCTGAAAACGGCTGTGGCGCTGAAGTTGCCTGTGAATGTGGAGTTGGTGGCATGTGAAACCCGCATGTGGAGCATTCGTTTGTGTGGGATACTGACCAAGCTTCATTTCAGTCCTAGGCACTCAAAGGGCACTAAGCATAGAGTGTGAAAACTGAGTTTTCTTGAGAGCTGCTTGGAAGCCTGATGGTGTGTGTAGTGAGCCAAATGGAGTTGTTCTCCCACAAGAACCACTCGGCTGATCCTTCTTCAATATGCCCTTCACCAACATGCAGTGTTTCCTTGACTGAATTAGCTCTCACACCAATATTTGCGTCTAGAGCCTTTGCATTGAGGGCTATCTGAAAACGGCTGTGGCGCTGAAGTTGCCTGTGAATGTGGAGTTGGTGGCATGTGAAACCCGCATGTGGAGCATTCGTTTGTGTGGGATGCTCTACCAGGTTCATTCCTAGATAATGCACTCAAAGGGCACGAAGCATAGAGTGTGAAAACTGAGTTTCCTTGAGAGCTGCTTGGAAGCCTGATGGTGTGTGAAGTTAGTGAGCCAAATGGAGTTGTTCTCCCACAAGAACCACTTGGCTGATCCTTCTTCAATATGCCCTTCACCAACATGCAGTGTTTCCTTGATTGAATTATCTCTCACACCAATATTTGCGTCTAGAGCCTTTGCATTGAGGGCTATCTGAAAACGGCTGTGGCGCTGAAGTTGCCTGTGAATGTGGAGTTGGTGGCATGTGAAACCCGCATGTGGAGCATTCGTTTGTGTGGGATCCTCTACCAGGTTCATTCCTAGATAATGCACTCAAAGGGCACTAAGCATAGAGTGTGAAAACTGAGTTTCCTTGAGAGCTGCTTGGAAGCCTGATGGTGTGTGAAGTTAGTGAGCCAAATGGAGTTGTTCTCCCACAAGAACCACTCGGCTGATCCTTCTTCAATATGCCCTTCACCAACATGCAGTGTTTCCTTGATTGAATTAGCTCTCACACCAATATTTGCGTCTAGAGCCTTTGCATTGAGGGCTATCTGAAAACGGCTGTGGCGCTGAAGTTGCCTGTGAATGTGGAGTTGGTGGCATGTGAAACCCGCATGTGGAGCATTCGTTTGTGTGGGATGCTGACCAAGCTTCATTTCAGTCCTAGGCACTCAAAGGGCACTAAGCATAGAGTGTGAAAACTGAGTTTTCTTGAGAGCTGCTTGGAAGCCTGATGGTGTGTGTAGTGAGCCAAATGGAGTTGTTCTCCCACAAGAACCACTCGGCTGATCCTTCTTCAATATGCCCTTCACCAACATGA
>NW_026701027.1:0-53238 GCF_030435755.1 Ochotona princeps
GCCTCTCCTCGAGGCAGCCCCGCCACCGCCGTGAATTCGCAATTATAAGTCTCTCCCCTCTCAAAGGCTTGCTCATTGTATTCGACCGCTGCAACCGCCGAGGATGCTTGCTGCTCGACAGTTTGCAGACCCTGCAAACGTGTATCTTGAACCTTTCATCCCCTAAATGTTGAAACAGCCCCTTCTGCACCTTTTAACAAGCGCCATGGAACACCGTCAGCTCATCCAGATGCTGCTGATGCTTCTCTAGATAACTTTCATCCACTCCATTTGACGGCCCCACCTACAGTTCTCTAGCGCCGCTTCAGCTGTTCCTTCCAAAACTCTATCATTACCGCCCCACTGCCTGGAGACGACTTATAGACAGCCCAGGTGGGGATAAAACGTCGGGCGAGAAAGGCGCTTGACAGTGAGTAGAGCTTGCGTTTTGGATCTTTGGTGTTTTTGAGCTTGTCTCTAACACCGGGCAAAAGTGAGGCAGAGAGATTCATGGAGTCTGTCTCGTAGTCGATGCCCTTGTTGTGCGCAGCGGCTCGTAGTCGTCTCCAGCGCCAAGGTCTAACTTACCACCTGTATTCAGTCGTGGGCGAGTAATGCACTGGCCGAACCCGCTATGGTCCTCGGCCTCCCCTTCCCTGGACCCCGACTGCTGCGGCTCAATCAGTTCAGACTTTCGCCTTCTTCAGGAACTGTAGTGACGGTCTGCTGCAACGGAGCCCATCATGGGTATCAGGGGTACGACCAATCGCTGCGGAAAATCAGTCCCCCCTGGTAGAGAGAAAAAGCTGACGAAATCTCGGAAAAAGATCTCACTCGGAGGCCAGGAATGGTGGCTCTCCTCTTCACGGTTCTTCATGTTGACGAAAACCTTCTGCTCCCTTCATTTCTGTCAAAGAAATTCCTCTTCTAGCTTGCCTTAAAGCAGAGCATTCGAGTAGTACCTTGGAATGAGTTCCGCCCTTTCTACCAGGGCAAGGCGTTTAGTACGAATAGCGAGTGTCTGCCAGTTTTACTCATTCTTAGCTTCTACTCAGCTACGGTGTGCGACTGTATACGGACGACCCCAGAAACAAATGGACGAATCGCCCATCAGCTGTATACGCCCCAACACGCTCTAGAGCGTCTAGGCGCTCACGGCTCTCTACTTCGTTCACAATATTTAACATGCATCCGATACACACGGCAAGGGGCATTCATGAGCGTCCTAACAGCTCGCCTCAGCCTGCGTTGTCCACATTCATGATTGCAGACGAGAGCCTCGTAGACCAGCCTATTGAGGAGAGCGATTGGACAGCAGAGGAAACAGTTACCCTGTCTTTTCAATGTCAAGAGAATGGACGGGATAGTGTCGCGACGGTGTCAAGGGAGGGACGTTATACCTGTCTGCGGAGGACAACAAGCCCGGCGCGGTCACAAATCTAGATTTGCTTGCCAGAGGGATCGTTGTGGTCCGTAGTGGCACTGGGGCTCAATGCACGAAAGTACATCTAATCCCTTGAAGCGCCATTGCAATAGGACGTCAGC
This sequence comes from Ochotona princeps, assembly GCF_030435755.1. NCBI lineage: Eukaryota > Metazoa > Chordata > Mammalia > Lagomorpha > Ochotonidae > Ochotona > Ochotona princeps. Next base: position 1,525 of record NW_026701027.1, read on the forward strand.
GAACATGGATGCAGACCTGAAAGTGAGGCGTTTGAGCCAGTGTACCTGGCATGAAAGACAAATCTTCCATTAACCTTCTTCTGACCTGCCGCAAACCAGACAGGGGAGTGACAAGTATGCGGGAGCGTTCTACGCCTCCTAACGCCGATGCGGCTTCGGTGATCACCAGCTCCACCGGATATAGTCCACGTAGCATGAGCCGCCTCACGATCCGTCAAACTCGATACTGTGTGCATTTGCTCTCTGACGTGCACTGCCGTAGGTGCAGCAACGAAATCCCTTCAGCTGACGCCGAATTGCGGGTAATTAGACCTTGTTCAAATTGCGCACTTCCGTCATTCGGACTCCTGTCCTGCGTCCTGCTTGCAGAAGAGCCCCATATAGCGGACTGCGCTAGTATGTCACTGGCAAAGATAATATTATCGCATCATGCGACACTGGCAAGAACGAAGGAAAACAGAAGGCACAAGGAGTCCTTAATATTGTGCCGGCTTCTTCCTCCTTTATTGGTGATCGAGTTTCAGGACCCTATAGTGACACGATCACATCTTTGTGCGCACGCAACGCGCAATCAATCACCAGTGTGCCTCGTGAGGGTGGTGGCGCGCTGACAGACCAGAGCTACACGCAGAGTGTACGTGGCTCCGCATCTACTCGTAAGAACAGAAGACAGGCAGCTTCAAACCCTTCAAGTCATAATAATGAGATGATGTGGCCTTTCTAATCTAATACACTGCACATTTGGTGTGACGTAACTGCAGGCCAGGATAACACCGTATCAAAGTGAGTTTTGTAGGAGGATCCTAAAAAGCTGGAGGGCCGTTATTTCGTAGCTGGTGCCGCCGACGGTGACCAGCCCTGCTGTTCAGCACTGGACATGCACCATGCCTCTGCCATTCACAGCGGACTTCCTGCATTTCATCGGCACTCTGAACAAGCAAACTGAACAGATTCGTCTATTCCGTTCGGGCATTACTTCTTTACGCGAAACCTGTCATCCGCTTGATCCTCATAAGCGCTGTAGAACTCTGAAGGTCGGGGGCGTAACAGAGCAATAGAAAGCGCGGTGCTTGGAACTCGCCCGGCAAGAGCCCGTGCCGTTTTGGAGTGGCCATACCGGGAAACCGAACGCAAAGGGGTGCTCTTACGCCTTTCGAATCCCTGAGAGCTGTTGGCGTTTCGGTCGATTGATAAACATGTGAGAGAGAAGCACAATGTAATGTCCTGCGACTGTCGCTCAGCTACCAGCAGCGAACCAAGGTGTTTTCCTTTATAAACTCTGGTAGATATTATATGTGCAAACATTCCGAGTAAGCCTAGACTGAAGCCACCGAGACACTCTGTAGACGCTCTAGTAAAGCGGCCTCCGGACACTATTAGACTGAGGAAACCAGGCTGCGGTTTCTGACCGCCTTTGTGTTCATCTAGTTCCTGGTACTCCTGCTACAGCCCACAACAGGCAAGTCTTGAACACGGAAAAGCGGCCAGGCAGGATCTGTAGCAGTGGTGGTCACCCCTTGAGCGGCAACCCGGGTGATTAAGTTTTACCTCCCAGGTGTACCATGATTCTGAACCTTGCCAGTCAAATCTAATATGATGTATCTCTGCAGCGTGAGAGAATCTATAACGGTCAAGACCCCGGTTCTGCACATCATTGTTGTGGGGTCCTCCTCTCTCAGAGCTGGAGGAACTCTGCTTTTCGTCCTGCGCTCGCCGCCTGATTACCTGCCAACCTCCTCCGGCGACACCCTCGCTGCTTACCTGGCAGGGGATCGTCGGTGTTGAGTGCGGGCCTCCAAAGAGCCTACAACACAGCTACAGTATCTACTGAGTGCCTCGGTGGCTTCAAGTCTACACTGAGTGTAGAGATCAGGGTGTGCAGTAGTTAGACAGTCCCTGTACATGCACACGGTACGCTCGTGAAAGTATAGATTCATAGTGCGCTGCCGACAACCTCAGAAGAATTGAGGATCAGATCTTCAGGCTCCACCGATCGCGCCTGTCTCTTCCGCGCCCACGTACACTAATATTGATGTGTCTCCTTGAAGCTCCATACCGCTGCCAATTCACAGGCGCTGAGTTACATGAGACGCCGACGCCAGAAATAAAGCCGTGGAGCAAAACACACCAGGTCCGGGCATAACTCTGCAATTTTCTAATGCCGAGGGCCTCAAAGGTCATCGCTCTACCCTTCTCGCATTGTGCTTACTGCCTCCTGAGTAGTGTAAGCACGTGATCACTGAACGCATTGATGCTTCTGCAGAACCCGAGTACTCATAGCAGCTGATAACTGCTGATGTAGGCGTCATCCCCTCACGCAGTCCAAAGCCGCCCCTGCGGTTCAGGCAGGGAGGGCCCCGCCAGAATTTGGAGACTACACCGAGGAGGTACGCTAACGGCAATGGCAGCAGATTTTCAGTTGACGCCAGGCAAGCTGGGCAGCCCGGATATGTCATAGTCCCCTCCGCCTGAACAAGCTCCAGACGATGTTATCGACGTGCAGCGCTAAGGTGCTTCTCGAAGGCTCACATTTCTCTGCGTATCGCTCCATGCTAGGATCACAACGCAGCCATAACGTCTCCAGTATTGAGTCCTTCTATAAACTAGTGCGACACACTGGTGCAACGCTTACGTAGAACCCGCCTAGTTTTGCAAAAGCCGACACGCCTTCTGAGAGGACAGCAAGGCGTTTCGGGGGGGGTGGAAAAGATGTGTTGCACGATATTGTCGACATCATCGCGCCATCTGTTTACGACTGTGACAAGTCTTTAAAGCCTGCCTCGTGGACGCCGTGCACTGATCCGAAATAGTTTTTATTCTCTCGGTGTCAATGGGTTTCTCCCTGATACATCTTGGGGATTCAAGATTATGGTATCATGGGACCGAATTGTCGAGTACGTCAGCTCGACGCTTGAAGACGAATATAGAGTCAACCCACAGGCCACGCGCGTGCAAGATGCAGGACCGCGCCTTTTCACCTAAGTGGCGGACGCTGATCCGGCGTAGGTGAGACGAAAACTACTCCTCAGCTTCGACACAGAATTGTCCCCGCAGGCGGCGCCCATCGTCTTCGAGCAGAGGTACGTTTCTTTACTCGGGTGAAGAAAGCAGAATCTGTCTGAATAATGATAATGCATCACTGTGCTCTTCTTGTATTATTGATATGATCCAGCATAGGTGTATCGTAGGCTCGATACATGCCATTCATCTGTCACTGGCTCGGACGTGCTGGTGTCTTTTGTCGCAACTGCTACTTTGTTTGGAAAGGTTGTGAGTGCTCTGATGGCACAAGAGCTTACACAATTCAAACAAGTCAGAAACTGTATCCGGCACTCAAAGCAATGAAGACCCAGAGAGTCTCCGCCCTACTTCAAAGGTCGTGCTTTGGTGTTGTGCGCGAGGGCGCACTATAGGGTTCACACGGTCCAAATTGCTAATTTGGGAAATCTGTACGAGGCCTCAGAGAGTTGTTCCAGGTGGCACGTCACTGCAAGAGGTGGCGCAGCGTAGGACCAAAGCAGGCAGTTGCTACTGGCTCTAAATGCGTCAACATATATATATATATATACATATATACGGAAATTAAGCCCGGACAAGTCCTTGAGCGGTCGTCTGCATCTGCTCGGAGCACTCGGTAGGCGTCTGCCTTGCTCGTAAAAGCGTCTTCTGTGCGTCGGTGCGGTTCTGGAGCGATAATAGGCTGAGCGGATTTCTTTTCCTCACGTTGGGCATGCAGTGACCTTACGCAGAAGCACAGCTCACGTTAGGGACAGTGCTAACCGTGGCACTCGACGCCAAATCCCTGTTGAATCTCTCTCAGGCCTAAAGAGACTCTAACAGGCAAGACTCTGAATAACTGCATCTCTTGCGCTGTCGTGCCGATGTCCTAGTGGGGGGCTGCTCGACCCCGACATGCCCGCCGGACTCATGTCGCCAGCATCCCGTGTTTGGAGAGATCGATGGAGTAGTGAACGCCGTCTGTTTCTTCCCTTCTATCGCAGGAGTCGGCGAAGATCCACAGTATATATATATATATATATATATATATGCATACATACATACATACATACGTACATCCGTATATATATTTCCTGTTATGTGGGCTGTGTCTGGAAAAATGGGAAGGCGTAGCGCCTATCGGCGTCTCTGCACAAATCACCACGCCATTGTCAGATGTGTGGCAACGTGAGCGGGCATTCGTAAACCCATCCCCCGTTTATAAAGAGCCAGAAGAATTCCGAAGAACCAGTCCATCCTTCTCAGGAGGGCGCCTGCCTTTTGCGGCCTCTGCATTCATGTATTTGTTGACACCGGCTGAGATTAAATGGGACTGACAGCCTTAAAATTCTTTATAAAGGCAGTACTCGAGCCTCAATCTCTCAGGTTTTGCACCTCCCTGCCTAGTATTACACGTCATGCCTCTCCTCGAGGCAGCCCCGCCACCGCCGTGAATTCGCAATTATAAGTCTCTCCCTCTCAAAGGCTTGCTCATTGTATTCGACCGCTGCAACCGCCGAGGATGCTTGCTGCTCGACCGTTTGCAGACCCTGCAAACGTGTATCTTGAACCTTTCATCCCCTAAATGTTGAAACAGCCCCTTCTGCACCTTTTAACAAGCGCCATGGAAACACTCGGGTCAGCTCATCCAGATGCTGCTGATGCTTCTCTAGATAACTTTCATCCACTCATTTGACGGCCCCACCTACAGTTCTCTAGCGCCGCTTCAGCTGTTCCCTTCCAAAACTCTATCATTACCGCCCCACTGCCTGGAGACGACTTATAGACAGCCCAGGTGGGATAAAACGTCGGGCGAAAAAGGCCCTTGACAGTGAGTAGAGCTTGCGTTTTGGATCTTTGGTGTTTTTGAGCTTGTCTCTGTACACCGTGGCAAAAGTGAGGCAGAGAGATTCAAGGGGTCTGTCTCCTAGTCGATGCCCTTGCTGTGCGCAGGGGCTCGTAGTCGTCTCCAGCGCCAAGGTCTAAAACTTACCACCTGTATTCAGTCGTGGGCGAGTAATGCACTGGCCGAACCCGCTATGGTCCTCGGCCTCCCCCTTCCCTGGACCCCGACTGCTGCGCTCAATCAGTTCAGACTTTCGCCTTCTTCAGGAACTGTAGTGACGGTCTGCTGCAACGGAGCCCATCATGGGTATCAGGGGTACGACCAATCGTTGCGGAAGATCAGTCCCCCTGGTAGAGAGAAAAAGCTGACGAAATCTCGGAAAAAGATCTCACTCGGAGGCCAGGAATGGTGGCTCTCCTCTTCACGGTTCTTCATGTTGACGAAAACCTTCTGCTCCCTTCAATTCTGTCAAAGAAATTCCTCTTCTAGCTTGCCTTAAAGCAGAGCATTCGAGTAGTACCTTGGAATGAGTTCCGCCCTTTCTACCAGGGCAAGGCGTTTAGTACGAATAGCGAGTGTCTGCCAGTTTTACTCATTCTTAGCTTCTACTCAGCTACGGTGTGCGACTGTATACGGACGACCCCAGAAACAAATGGACGAATCGCCCATCAGCTGTATACGCCCCAACACGCTCTAGAGCGTCTAGGCGCTCACGGCTCTCTACTTCGTTCACAATATTTAACATGCATCCGATACACACGGCAAGGGGCATTCATGAGCGTCCTAACAGCTCGCCTCACCTGCGTTGTCCACATTCATGATTGCAGACGAGAGCCTCGTAGACCAGCCTATTGAGGAGAGCGATTGGACAGCAGAGGAAACAGTTACCCTGTCTTTTCAATGTCAAGAGAATGGACGGGATAGTGTCGCGACGGTGTCAAGGGAGGGACGTTATACCTGTCTGCGGAGGACAACAAGCCCGGCGCGGTCACAAATCTAGATTTGCTTGCCAGAGGGATCGTTGTGGTCCGTAGTGGCACTGGGCTCAATGCACGAAAGTACATCTAATCCCTTGAAGCGCCATTGCAATAGGACGTCAGCGAACATGGATGCAGACCTGAAAGTGAGGGCGTTGAGCCAGTGTACCTGGCATGAAAGACAAATCTTCCATTAACCTTCTTCTGACCTGCCGCAAACCAGACAGGGGAGTGACAAGTATGCGGGAGCGTTCTACGCCTCCTAACGCGATGCGGCTTCGGTGATCACCAGCTCCACCGGATATAGGTCCACGTAGCATGAGCCGCCTCACGATCCGTCAAACTCGATACTGTGTGCATTTGCTCTCTGACGTGCACTGCCGTAGGTGCAGCAACGGAATCCCTTCAGCTGACGCCGAATTGCGGTAATTAGACCTTGTTCAAATTGCGCACTTCCGTCATTCGGACTCCTGTCCTGCGTCCTGCTTGCAGAATAGCCCATATAGCGGACTGCGCTAGTATGTCACTGGCAAAGATAATATTATCGCATCATGCGACACTGGCAGAACGAAGGAAAACAGAAGGCACAAGGAGTCCTTAATATTGTGGCCGGCTTCTTCCTCCTTTATTGGTGATCGAGTTTCAGGACCCTATAGTGACACGATCACATCTTTGTGCGCACGCAAACGCGCAATCAATCACCAGTGTGCCTCGTGAGGGTGGTGGCGCGCTGACAGACCAGAGCTACACGCAGAGTGTACGTGCTCCGCATCTACTCGTAAGAACAGAAGACAGGCAGCTTCAAACCCTTCAAGTCATAATAATGAGATGATGCGGCCTTTCTAATCTAATACACTGCACATTTGGTGTGACGTAACTGCAGGCCAGGATAACACCGATATCAAAGTGAGTTTTGTAGGAGGATCCTAAAAGCTGGAGGGCCGTTATTTCGTAGCTGGTGCCGCCGACGGTGACCAGCCCTGCTGTTCAGCACTGGACATGCACCATTGCCTCTGCCATTCACAGCGGACTTCCTGCATTTCATCGGCACTCTGAACAAGCAAACTGAACAGATTCGTCTATTCCGTTCGGGCATTACTTCTTTACGCGAAACCTGTCATCCGCTTGATCCTCATAAGCGCTGTAGAACTCTGAAGGTCGGGGGGGCGTAACAGAGCAATAGAAAGCGCGGTGCTTGGAACTCGCCCGGCAAGAGCCCGTGCCGTTTTGGAGTGGCCATACCGGGAAACCGAACGCAAAGGGGTGCTCTTACGCCTTTCGAATCCCTGAGAGCTGTTGGCGTTTCGGTCGATTGATAAACATGTGAGAGAGAAGCACAATGTAATGTCCTGCGACTGTCGCTCAGCTACCAGCAGCGAACCAGGTGTTTTCCTTTATAAACTCTGGTAGATATTATATGTGCAAACATTCCGAGTAAGCCTAGACTGAAGCCACCGAGACACTCTGTAGACGCTCTAGTAAAGCGGCCTCCGGACACTATTAGACTGAGGAAACCAGGCTGCGGTTTCTGACCGCCTTTGTGTTCATCTAGTTCCTGGTACTCCTGCTACAGCCCACAACAGGCAAGTCTTGAACACGGAAAAGCGGCCAGGCAGGATCTGTAGCAGTGGTGGTCCACCCCTTGAGCGGCAACCCGGGTGATTAAGTTTTACCTCCCAGGTGTACCATGATTCTGAACCTTGCCAGTCAAATCTAATATGATGTATCTACTGCAGCGTGAGAGAATCTATAACGGTCAAGACCCCGGTTCTGCACATCATTGTTGTGGGGTCCTCCTCTCTCAGAGCTGGAGGAACTCTGCTTTTCGTCCTGCGCTCGCCGCCTGATTACCTGCCAACCTCCTCCGGCGACACCCTCGCTGCTTACCTGGCAGGGGATCGTCGGTGTTGAGTGCGGGCCTCCAAAGAGCCTACAACACAGCTACAGTATCTACTGAGTGCCTCGGTGGCTTCAGTCTACACTGAGTGTACAGATCAGGGAATGCAGTAGTTAGACAGTCCCTGTGCATGCACACGGTACGCTCGTGAAAGTATAGATTCATAGTGCGCTGCCGACAACCTCAGAAGAATTGAGGATCAGATCTTCAGGCTCCACCGATCGCGCCTGTCTCTTCCGCGCCACGTACACTAATATTGATGTGTCTCCTTGAAGCTCCACACCGCTGCCAATTCACAGGCGCTGAGTTACATGAGACGCCGACGCCAGAAATAAAGCCGTGGAGCAAAACACACCAGGTCCGGGCATAACTCTGCAATTTTCTAATGCCGAGGGCCTCAAAGGTCATCGCTCTACCCTTCTCGCATTGTGCTTACTGCCTCCTGAGTAGTGTAAGCACGTGATCGCTGAACGCATTGATGCTTCTGCAGAACCCGAGTACTCATAGCAGCTGATAACTGCTGATGTAGGCGTCATCCCTCACGCAGTCCAAAGCCGCCCCTGCGGTTCAGGCAGGGAAGGCCCCGCCAGAATTTTGGAGATTTCACCGGGGAGGTACGTAATCGGCAATGGCAGCAGATTTTCAGCTATCGCCATGCAAGCTACGCAGCCGGATACATGATTGCCGTCCCTGCTTGAACAAGCTCCAGACGTTGTTATGGACGTGCAGCGCTAAGGCGCTCCTCGAAAGCTCACCCTTCTCTGCGTATCGCTCCACGCTAGGATCACAACGCAGCCATAACGTCTCCAGTATTGAGTCCTTCTATACGCTAGATCGACACACTGGTGCAAGGCTTCCGTAGAACCTGCCTATTTTTGCAAATGCCGGCGCGCCTTCTGAAAAGGCAGCAAGGCGTTTCGGGGAGTGGAAAAGATGTGTTGCATGATATTGTCGACACGATCACGCTACCTGTTCACACCTGTGGCAAGTCCTTAAAGCCTACCCGCTGGACGCCGTGCATTCATCCACAAGTACACTTATTCTCTCGGTGTCAACGGCGTTCTCCCTGCTACATCTTGGGGCATCAAGGTTAGGGTATCATGGACAGAACTGTTGAGTGCGTCAGCTCGTCCCTAGAAGACGAGTGCAGAGCAGTCCAACAGTCAAGCAGGTGATAGACGCGAGACCGCGCCTATTCCACCTAAGTGGCCGACGCTGATTTGGGGCATATGACACGAGTACTATTCCCCAGCATTAACACAGAGCTGTCCCCGCAGGCGGCGCCCATCGACACTCCTTCCTTGAGCACACGTGCGCTCCTATACTCGGGTGCAAGAGGCAGAATTAGTCTGAATCCTGAAAATGTATCACTGGCCTCTTCTTGTAGTATCGATACTGTCCAGCATAGGCGTATCGTAGGCTTGATACATGCCATTCATCTGTCACTGGCTCGGACGTGCTGGTGTCTTTTGTCGCAACTGCTACTTTGTTTGGAAAGGTTGTGAGTGCTCTGATGGCACAAGAGCTTACACAACTCAAACAAGTCAGAAACTGTATCCGGCACTCAAACCAATGAAGACCCAGAGAATCTCCGCCCTACTTTAAAGGTCGTGCTTTGGTGTTGTGCGCGAGGGCGACTATAGGGTTCACACGGTCCAGATTGCTAATTTGGGAAATCTGTATGAGGCCTCAAACAGTTGTTCCAGGTGGCAGGTCACTGTAAGAGGTGGCGCAGCGTAGGACCAAAGCAGGCAGATTCTACTGGCTCTAAATGCGTCAACATATATATACATATATATAGATATATATCGACAGTGCAGTTTCCTGAGCGATAATAGGCTGAGCGCATTCTTTTCCTCACGCTGTGCATCCAGTGACCCTACGCAGGAGCACAGCTCACGTTAGGGACAGTGCTGACCGTGCACTCGACATCGAATCCCTGTTGAATGTCTCTGAGGCCCAGAGAGACTCTACCAGGCACGACTCTGAATAGCAGCATCTCTTGCGCTGTCGTGCCGATGTCCTAGTGGGGAGCTGCTAGACCCCGACATGTCCGCCGGACTGATGTCGCCAGCATCCCGTGTTCGGAGAGATCGATGGAGTAGCGAACGCCGTCTGCTTCCTCTTTCCTAGCGCAGGTGTCCGCAAAAATCCACAATATATACATATATACATACATACGTACTATATATATATATATATATATATATATATATATATATATTTCGCGTTATGTGGGCTGCGTACGGAATGATGGGAAGGCGAAGCACCTGTCAGCGTCTCTGCACAAATCACCACGCCATTGCCAGATGTGTGGCAACGTGAGTGGGCATTCGTAAACCCATCCTCCGTTTATAAAGAGCGAGAAGAATTCCGAAGAACCAGTCCATCCTTTTCAGGAGGGCGCCTGCCTTGCGGGCCTCTACATTCATGTTCTTGTTGACGCCGGCTGAGAAAAATGGGACTGGAAGCCTTGATATTCTTGATAAAGGCAGTACTCGAGCCTCAATCTCTCAGGTTTTGCACCTCCCTGCCTAGTATTACACGTCATGCCGCTTCTCGAGGCAGCCCCGCCACCGCCGTGAATTCGCAATTATAAGTCTCTCCCTCTCAAAGGCTTGCTCATTGTATTCGAGCGCTGCAACCGCGGAGGACGCTTGCTGCTCGACCGTCTGCAGACCCTGCAAACGTGTATCTTGAACCTTTCATCCCCTAAATGTTGAAACAGCCCCTTCTGCACCTTTTAACTAGCACCATGGAATACCGATCAGCTCATCCAGATACCGCTGATGCTTCTCTAGATAACTTTCATCCACTCCATTTGACGGCGCCACCTACAGATCTCTAGCGCCGCTTCAGCTGTTCCTTCTAAAACTCAATCATTACCGCCCCAATGCCTGGATACTTATAGACAGCCCAGGTGGGATAAAACGTCGGGCGAAAAAGGCGCTTGATAGTGAGGAGAGCTTGCTTTTTGGATCTTTAACGCTTGTGAGTTGGTCTCTGTACACCGGGCAAAAGTGAGGCAGAGAGATTCAAGGGGTCTGTCTCGTGCTGGATGCCCTTGCTGTGCGCCGGGGCTCGTAGTCGTCTCCAGCGCCAAGGTCTAACTAACCAACTGTAGACACTCGTGAGTGAGGAATGCACTGGCCGAACCCGCGATGGTCCTCGGCCTCCCTTTGATGGATCCAAAGTGCTGTGCTCAATCAGTTCAGACTTTCACCTTCTTCAGGAACTGTAGTGGCGGTCTGCTGCAACGGAGCCCATCATGGCTACCAGGGGTACGACCACTCGCTGCGGAAAATCAGTCCCCCTGGTAGACGAGAAAAGCTCATGAGGTCTCTAGAAAAGATCTCGCTCGGAAGCCAGATATGGTGGCTCTCCTTTTCACGGTCACTCATGTTGAAGAAAACCTTCTGCTCCCTTCATTTCTGTCATAGAAATACTACCTCTGGCTCATCTTGAAGCAGAGCATTCGAATAGTACCTTGTAATGAATTCTGCGCTTTCTACCAGCGCTAGTCGCTTTGTTCGAATAGAGAATGTCTGCACCTTTTACACATTGTCAGCTTCTACTCAGCTACGGTGTGCGACTGTATACGGACGACTCCAGAAACAAGTGGACGAGTCCCCCATCAGCTGTATACGCCCCACCACGCTCTCGAGCCTCCAGGCACTCACGGTTCTCCATTTCGTTCACAATATTTAATACGTATCCGATACACACGGCAGGGGGCATTCATGAGCGTCACTGACAGCTCACCTTCGCCCACGTTGTCGAAGAGCATAATTGCAAGCGATAGCCTCGTAGACCCATCGATTCAGCAGAGCTGTCCCGCGGCAAAGGACGCTGTCACCTCACGGTTTGAACGCCAGGAGAATGGGCGCGAAAGTGTTTCGACGGTGTCAGAGGGGGGCCGCTAAAAGTGTGCGTGGAAGATAACAAGGACGTCACAGCCACGATTCTACTTTTTCTTGCCAGTAAGATCTGTATGCTCATTAGCCGCAGTGAGCGCTTTGCTCGGGGGTACGTCAGCGCGCTGAAGCGCCACACGGAACACTACGTCAGCGAACATGGACACAGACCTGAATGTGAGACGCTGAGCCAGGGCACCTGCCGAGATAGAAAATCTTCTTCCAGTATCCTTCCGACCAGTCACGATCCAGACAAGTAGTAACAGATGTGAGGCAGCATTCAGCGCCGTCTTACATTGGCGCTGCTCTAGCTGTACATACTATATGCACGTGTATATTGTCGATGTAGCCAGAGCCGCGGCACACCCCGTCAGACGCGATACTGTGTGAATTTGCTCACAGGCGTGCACCGTAATCCAACCCTGCCCTCCAGGTCTGCTTGGATACACTTTCAGAAGCTTTGGAATTTTCCAGAATGTCGCTGAATCATGGCCACTAGGTTTTGTTCTCTTTGCGCAGTTTGGTCCTTAGAACAATTGTTCAGACTTCCGTTTTACGTATAGGCCATAAAGCGTACTCCGTTAGTATGTCACGGGCAAAAATAGTATAATCGCATCATGCGACCCTCGCAGACGAATGGGAAGCGTGGAACATCATGAGTCCTAGATCCTGTGCCGTCTTCTTCCTCCTCTATTTATAGGCTAGGCATAGTATCCTACCGTGGTGTAATCGCGTGCTTGTGCATATGCCTCCGCGCGATGAACGTCCTGTACGCCGTATAGAATGATCGTGGGTTATCGCACGCCAGTAATTTCCGAAGTGCAGCCCCGCTTTGAAAGCTACTGATTAGAATGTTGCACAAGCCATCCAATGCCGTTTGAGCCTGACGATAAGAAGGTGCGGGCTTCTCGTTCGCGCAGATCGCACGATAAGTGTGACAGAGCGTTAGACCAGTTTGAACAGCATACCAAAGTATGTGTACTAGGAGGATGCCTATACAAGACGCAGACGAGGTGTCAGTAAGGGTAGTCACCAAGTGTGGCAAGCCGCGTTATTTACCGTCTAACGTGCGCTGCCAAAGAGAATTCATATGGGGGCTCCTGCAAGTTAGTGACATTCTGCTGATATATGTGCCATGTGTTGCCGTTCCATTCGTCGAGACGGCTGTCAAAACGAGAAGCGTGCAGTCAGTTCAACCCACGTCACCGGCGCAAACGACTAAGAACCTGCAGATACGAGAAAGAAAGATCCACGAGGTGAACACGCTCCGGAGGAGCCACAGTTGTTTACATTGCCCGTCTGTGGAGGCCGAACACGAACGAGTGCACACACAAGCATCCGAATGCTTGAGAGGTGTTTCTCTATTGCTGGGTTCTCAAATATGTGCGACAGAAACGCGAATTGAAGCTCTGCAACAGTGGCACTGCAGCAGCAACGTTTGCAGACTTCCTTGTCACACATTTATGTACAAAGAGTATATTCGAGGCATCTGAGCCAGCCTAGTGTTTAGCCTACCAGGCAATCGATATACACTGATCTCAGGGGATCACTTGATGCAGTTCTACTGAGGAAGTCTCGCTGCAGTGCGTGGACGCCTTTCTGTCCCTCGAGTACCCAGTGATTTGCAGCCACGCTCAGCAGGCTAGGCCAGGATACGGAAGAGCGGCCAAGCAGAGTCTGTGGCAGTGGGACCTCGGCCACCAGGAGGAAATTAGTTTGGTTGCCAAAGCCTTCCCCCTTTGCCTTGATCTGACTTACTAACCCTCGAGGTTCTAAGTTTGCCTAATGTATTCATCGCAGCGCGAGGGATAGGACAGTCAAAACGGGGCTACGGCACTCCCTGTTCTCAGTGTCCTGCTGTACTACAGTTATAGTTAGTCTATCCTTTCACCAACATGCGCCGATTACCTAGCAGCCAGGTTGCCGGCAAGCAGCGTCTCTTCAGCTGGCTGGCGATCGTCAAAGACAAGTGTGTCCCTCCTATCGACATGCAGCGCTTCGTGCAGAAGTCAAGGTGTGCAGCTGTTAAACAGTCCCTGAATACCCACAAGGCGAGCTCGTGAAACAATGGATCAATAGTGCGCGGCCCCAACGCAAGGAGCACTGAAAGTTAGATCGTGAGGCTCCACCGATCTTGCCTCTATCATCCGTTCCACATCCCCTAGTTGATACGTCTCCTTGAAACTCCATAACGCTGCCATTTACAGGAGCAGAGTCACGTGAGAGGTCCACGTCAGGATTCAAATCCTAGACCTACGCATTCAAGGCTAATCATTTTCCTGCAGTTCCCCGATGCTCTCGGCCACATACGTACTTGTTCTACCGCTCTCGCAGCGTCTTCATTGCCTCCTGAGTAGAGTAGGCACGTCATCGCTGGAGGCTTCGACGCTTTTGCAAAACTCAAATAGCCGTATCAACTCCAGACGGATGAAGTAGGCAACAAGACTCAAGCAGTCAAAAGCCCTTTCTGCGGCTCAGGAAGGGCACATTCCGCTGGGAATTTGGACGATTCAGTCGGAAACTATGTGAGAGGAGGTCATTCCTCATCCGTAGTCCGCGTCGTGCAAGGCGGGCAGCCAGACATGTCGCTTTCCACTACATGAACAAGACCCAGACGTTTAGGCGCTTCTGTCAAGCTCACCAAATCCTGCGCGACGCAATAAGCTAGGATCACTACGCAGCCCCCGACGTCTCCACTACATTTTTCTTCTATGAACTAAAGCGACAAACGTGTGCAAGGCCTCTATGGCACTCGCCTAGTAAGCGTACACGCTTTCTGGAATGCTACAAGGGTGTTGTCGCGGTTGAAGAAGATGTGTTGCATTATATGTTGATAGCTTCACGTCAGGCGTTTCCGTCTGTGGCAAGTATTCAGAGCCTGTCGACCTTACGCCGTGCATTCATCCTAGAGTCCGTTCAGTCTCTCGGTGTCGATGGTGTCCTCCCTGCTATTACTCGAGGCAGCAAGGTCAAGGTACCGTCGACACGCTTGTCGAGTACGTCAGCTCTCGTCCCTAAAAAACTAATCGAGAGCAATTAAAGAATCAAGCAGGTGGTAGACGCTTGATCGTGCCTAGTACACTTCACTGGTGTACGCTGATCTGGGACAGGTGACACGGAAATCCGTCCTCAGCTCGGATACAGTGCTGTCCCTGCAGGCTGTCCTCATCGACACTCCGTTCTTGAGCACCCGTGCGCTCCTGTACTCGGATGAAAGCAGCAGAGTTTTTCTGCAGCTTGAAACTCTATCACTAGCATCTTCTTCAATCATCGATACTCTTCAGCGTAGGTGCACTGAAGGCTCGATACAAACCACTCATATGTAATCGGGACCGGTTCTGACGTCCGGGTGTCCTCTGTCTGTACTGCGACGTTATTGTGAAATGTTGCGAGTGCTTTAGTGACGCAAATGCTTTCACACTTTCCGCTAGTATTAAACCTTTTCGCCCATTCGAATCAATTCAGACCCAGAATATCTCTGCCCTACTCCAGAAGTCGTGCTTTTGTCGTTGTGCGCGTGGCTGACTATAGGGTTCACCCAGCCCAAACTGCTATGGTGGGAAATCTGTACGCGAGCTCAGAGAGCTGCGCCAGCTGGCACGTCTTTGCAAAAGAAAGCTCAGCGTAGTACCGAAAAAAGCAGTTGGCATCGCTCCTACTTATGTATATATATATATATATATATCTACAAGGGCTAAGCCTGGACAATTCTATCCGTGGCCTTTCACATCAACGCGGAGCACTCAGTAGCGGCCTCGTTTGCTCATCGAAGCCCCTTCTAGGCCGCAGCCCAGCTCCTGGGGCGATAATAGGGTGAGCGCAACTGTTTTGCGACGCTGTGCACCCAATGATCCGGGAGGACAGGTCCCAATAGTAACAGTGTTGACCGTGTTCTCGACCGCAGAAACCTGTCGAGTGTCTCTTAGACAAAATCGACGTCAATCAGCAGAGCTTTGAATGCTAACATCTGTTCGCTGTCGTATCGATATCCCAGTGGGAAGCTGCTCGACGCTGACTTGCCCGTCGGACTGATGCTGGCGTCATCCTGTGTCCTGAACAGATCCACGGAGTATTAAACGCCTTGTGTATCCGCAGCTTTACCGCAGGCGTCGGAGAAGATTCTCACATCTACTTAGTGCTTGTTGACAGGGCTGCCTCAAAAAAAAAGATGGGAAATGGCAGCGCCTGTAGGGCGTCTCTGTACAAATCACCATGACACATTCAGATGTAATGCACTGTAAGCAGGCGTTCTTGAGCTCAGCTCCCGTTTATGCAGAAGTTGAAGAATGCCGGAAGATGAATCCATCCTCCTCACTTCGGTGCCTGCCTTGCTCGGGCCTTTGAATCCTCCTGATTGATGCCAGCCAAGAAAGCCAGGACTACCAGTCTTAGAATTCGTCAGTGTTGAGGATTACCTGGCGCTAAACAACAATTCTTTCATCAAGTTTCCAGGAATAATTCAGTTACGTGCAGCACGCGAGCCTCAGGTTCGCGGGTTTCGCACTTCGCTGCCCGGTGTTACACGTCATGCTTCGTCTCAAGGCAGCTCTGCAACCGCCGTGCATTCAAGCGCTGCAGCGGCCGAGGGTCGTTGCTGGTCGATCGTTCCCCGGTCCAACAAACGTGAGTATCAAATCTTCCCACCCACGGGTCCCAAACTCCCTCCTACTGTACGCCATAAAGGACACCATCGGAAATCGAGCAATGCAACTAGGTAGCGCGGACGGTTTCCCGGAAAACTGTCGTGCGCTCCATTTGACGGCGCCACCTACAAGTCTCAAGTGCCGTTTTGGCTTGTCCTGTAAAAGCGATACCATCACCGCTCCCCTCCCTGACGAGGACTCATAGATTCCCCCGATGGGACTGATTTTTGGGCACGAAACGCGCTTGGCAGTAAATAGAGCTCGCGTGTAGGATGCCTGGTGTCTCATTGCTGGTCTCTGTGCATCAGGCGCAAACGTGAGGCAGAGGGATTTATGGGGGCCGTCTCATACTCGGTGCCCTTGTAGTACGCAGGGGCTCGTAGTTGTCTGCAGTGCCCGTGTCTGACTACCTACTGATAATATTCATGAGAAAGGAATGCGTCGCTTGAACCTGCGATAGTCCTCTGCGTACCTGTCTCTGGCGGCAAAAAGCTGTGCCGGACGAGTGTGGACTTACCACCCAGCTCTTCATTGGTGACAAGGGTACTAGCAGGCCCTCTGGACAAACATGGCCTCGTTGGTAGAGGCAAGATGCTCGTGAAGTCTCTGACGGAAAGGTCAAGGTTTATGGCTCTTGTTCCTAGGGTTACCGATGCTGAATAAATTATCCAGCTCCCTCAAAGCTGTCAAGTGATACCCGATTTGGCTCTTCCAGAAGCAGAGCATTCGGTAGTAACTCGGAATAAAAATCGCCCTTCCTGCAAGTGCCGGTCCGCTAGTACAAACAGCGAGTTTCTAAAACTTGTACAAACTGTGAGCTTTTACTCACCTCCAGTGCGCGATCCTGTATGCACGATTCGAGCACCAGGAGAATGAATCACCCATCAGCTGTATGTGCCCCTCCACCCTCTCAGCCGTCAAGGTTTTCACGGCTCTCCACTCCGTTCACAATGTCTAAAACGTATGCCATAAAGATGGCAAAGGGCATTCGTTAGCGTCATCGACAGCTCGACTCCGCCCACGTTGTCCGAAAGCATATTTCAAGGCCATAGTCTAGTACGGTGGTCAATTCAGCAAAGCTATCGCATAGCAAAGTAAAACTGTGACCTCACGGTTTGAATGTCAACAGAATGGGCGGGAGAGCGTCGCGACGGTGTCAGAGGAAGGCCGCTATAAGTGTGCGCGGAGGATAACAAGCACGTCACAGCCACGATTCTTCTTTTTCTAGCCCGTAGGACCTCTGTGATCCGTAGTCGCACTGAGTTCCTTGTTCGGATGTACGTCAACGTGCTGAGGCGCCACACGAAACACTACGTGTGTAGACATGGATGCAGAGCCAACTGTGAGATGCTGAGCCAATGCACCTAGCAAGATAGACGAATCTCCCTCCAATATCCTTCTGACCAGCCACGATCCAGACAGGTAGTGACAAATGTGAGGTATCGTTCAGCGCCGTCTTACGTTGGCGCAGGTCTAGCTGCACTCACCAGCTCCACGTATACATCGTCGATGTAGCACGAGCCGCGGCAGACTCCGTCAACAATGATACTATGTGCATTTGATCTCGGACGTGCACCGTGATCCAGCATTGCCTGCCGTGTGTGCGCGGATAGACTTTCAGAAGCCCTGAAATCTCCCACAATGACGATGAATCGCAGTCACCAGATTCTGTTCAATTTGGGCACTTCGTTCGTTCGGACCACTGTCCAGCCCTCTGTTTTCCGAATAACCCATGGAGCGGACTGCGCTAGTATGTCACTGGAAAAGATAGTATTATCGCATCCTGCAACCCTCGGAAAAGGAAGGAAAGCGGGAACCAGCAAGATTCGTACATCCTGTGCCGTCTTCTTCCTCCTTTATTTATAGGCTAGCCATAGGATGCTACCGAGGTTTAATCTTATGCTTGTGCAGATGCCGCCTCGCGATATATGTCCAGAATGCCACGTTAGAATGATCGTGGGTTATCGCACGCCAGTTGTTTGCGAAGTGCACCATCGCTTTGAATTCCACTGAGTAGAACAGAACGCAAGCTATCCTATGCCGTATGAGCCTGACGATAAGAAGGTGCACGCTTCTCGTTCGCACAGATAGCACATTCAGTACGACCGAGCATTAGACCAGTTTGAACAACATACCAAAGCACGTGTATTAGGAGAACGCCTATAAATGACGCAGTAGCGCGGGTCACCAGGAGTCGCAAGCCGTGTTTCTTATCGTCTCACGTGCATTGTGAATCTGTTATTCACCTGGGGGTCCAGCAGTATAGAGACATTCTGCTGAGACATAAAAATACGTTTCGCCGTTCCACTCGTCAAGCCGCTTTTCAGCAAGAGACACGTGCAGTTCGCTCTACCCACATCACCGATGCAAAAGACTAAGAGCTTGCAGACAGGACGAAGCAAAGAACAACAAGATGCTTGCCACTACTCCGGAAGAGCCAGAGCTGTTTAGCCCACGTCTGGAGGCCGAACACGAATGTGCGCACCCACAAGCGTTCGGATGCTTGAGAGATGTTTGCCTGTTGCTGGTTTGTGAAATTGATTTGATGGAAAGGCCAACTGAAGCTCCGCAGCAGCGCCAAGGCTTGCAACAATGTTCGCAGTCTTCCTTGTTACACATTCATGTACATAGAGTATGTCCGAAACATCTGAGCCAGCCTACAGTTGAGGCTCCCTGGCAAGTGGTGTACACTGATCTCCGGCGGTCACTTCACACGATTCTACTTAGGAAGCAGCGCTGCAATGTGTGGTCGCCTTTCCTTTCCTCGACTACCCAGTGAGTTGCAGCAGCTTTCAGCAGGCTAGTTCAGTATATGGAAAAACGGCCAAGCAGAGTCTGTGGCAGTGGGACCTCAACCACCAGGAGGAAATTACTTTGGTTGCAAATGTCCGCTCCTTGCCATCATCTGAATTTACTAACCTTCGACGATTTATTTCTGCTTGGTCTATTTACCGCAGCGCGAGTGATCCTATGACAGTCGGAACGGGGCTACGGCGCTCCATGTTCTCAGTGTCGTGCTGCAGTTCAGATAGAGTTAATCTCTCCTTTCACGAACGCGCACCGATTAGCTAGGCGCCAATCTGAAGGCAAGCACCGCCCCCTCATGTGGCTGGGGATCATCAAACCCCCTCTATTCGACTTGCAGCGCTTTATGCAGAAATCAAGGTGTGTTGTAGTTACCCTGCATCCCCAGATGGTGCGCTCGGCAAGCTACGGATCAACAGGGCTCGGCGCCAGCACAGGAAACACTTAGCGCCAATCGCGCCTTTATCTTCCGCGCCATGTGCAATAATTGATAGACTTCTTGGAGCTACATACAGCTGCGATTTAAGGCGTCTTGACGCAGCTCCGCAACCGACGTTCTTTCGCAGATTATAATTCCCTCCCCCGCAAAGCCTTGTTCATCAAATTTTAGCGCTGCATTGGTGCAGGTCATTACTCGTCGACCGTCTGCGGGTCTATCAAACTTGTGTCTCAAACCTTCCTTCACCAGGGTACTGAACTCGCCCCTCCTGCGCGCCATGAAGGACACCTTCGAAAGCCGAGCAATTCACCTAGATAGCGCTCACGGGTTTCTGGTATACTCTCGTCCGCTTCGTTTGACGGCGCTACCTACGAATCTCCAGTGACGCTTTACCTGTTGCTGTAAAAAACGATACCAACACCGCCCCCCTGCCTGACGAGGACTTATAGACTCCTCAATTGTGATCGAATGCTGGGCTCGAAAGGCGCCTGGCAACAAGCAGAGCTTGCCTTTAGGTTTCTTGCTGTCTAAGAGTTGGTCTCTGCGCATCAGGCCCAAGTTTGACTCAGAGGGATTCGAGAGATCTGTCCCATACTCGATGCCCTTGTAGTACGCAGGGACTCGTAGTCGTCTGCAGTGCAGGTGTCTGACTACCGATTGAGGAAATTCATAAGCGAGTAACGACCTGCTTGAACGCGCAACCGTCCTCGGCCTCCCCGTACCTGGAGGGAAAGAGCTGTGCTTGATCACTTTAGACTGTCGCCTTCTTCAAAAACTGTAGTGGCGATCTGCTACGATCGAGCCGGTCTTGGGTGGCAGAAGTATTAGTGCCTGCTTCAAGCAGACACGGGCTCTTCGGCAGAGGCACGAAGCTAATGATGTCCTTGAAGGAGGGCTCGTTTTGGGGCTAGGAATTGTGGTTCTGGTTTTCATGGTTTCTCATGTTGACGAGAACCTTCCCTCCCCCTCATCTCTTTCAAAGAGAAGCCCCTATGGCTCGCCACGAGGCAAAGAATTCGAATAGATCCTGGGAATGAAATTAGTCCTACCTGCAAGCGCCCGCCCTTTTGTACGAACAGCGAGTCTCTATCACCTGTACAAGCTGTCAGCTTCGATTCACCTACGATGTGCGATTCTATACGCACCACCCCGCAACGGGAGGACTAATCACTCATCAGCTGTATGTGTGTTTACCACTCCCACCCTCTCAAGCGTCCACGCGACCACGGCTACCTTCTTCTTTTCCCTTATCCACCGCGTATGCGATAGCCACGGCAAGGGGCATTCGTGAGCATCATTGACAGCTCGCCTCCGCCCTCGTTGTCCAGAATCACAATTGCAGGCGATACCCTCCTTCGTTGGACATTGACGCTCCATTATTGCACTGCAGAGCGCACTGTAACCTCACGGCTTGAATCTCAAGATAATCTGTGCGAGACCGCCGCGACGGTGTCAGAGGAGGGCTGTCACAACTGTGCGCGGAGGATAACAAACACGGGGCGGTCACTATTAGTTCCTTTGCTCTGAAGTGGGAGCTCTGTGCTCCGTTGACCCACTGTATTCCGTGCTTGAAGTTTCGTCAATTTGCTGTATCGCCACACGGAACACTAGTCAGTAGAGGTGGATCCAGACCTGAGTGTGAGACGCTGAGCCAATGCACCTGGCAAGATATACAAGTAATCTCCTATATTCTTACTCACCAGCCACGAACCAAACACGTAGGGACAAATATGCGGTAGCCTTCAGCACCTCCTTACGTCCAGGCAGCTTTACCTGCGATCACCAGCTCCAGCATACATAGTTTACATAGCACGAGCCGGCCCACTCCCCATCAGAAACGACACTTTGTGCATTTTCTCTCAGAAGTGCACCGTAATCCACGATTATTTTCCATGTTTGTGTGGAAAGACTCTAGCCAGCTCTGAAATCTCGCAGACTGACGCCGAAATGCAGTCACTAGGCTCTACTCACTTTGCGCACTTCGGTCGTTCGGACCACTATCGTTGGTTCTGTTTGCAGATAGCGCATAGAGCAGGCTGCGCTAGTAGGTCAGTGCAAAAGGCAGTACTATAGCATCATGCGGTCCCCGCAGACGAAGAGAAAGCGGAGACAACCTAGAGGCGTAAATCGTATGCCTTCTTGTTTCTCGTTTAATGATGGTCTTGCCACACGAACCTACAGTGCTGTGAACGCAAGCTTGTGCACATGCCTCCGCGCGACGAATGTCTAGTGAGCCTCGAGAGGGTGGTGGCGTGTTGACGGACCCCAGGTATATGCGAAGTGTGCGTGGCTCCGAATCTACTCGTAAGGAAAGATGACAGGTAGCATAAACGTATCAAGTCTGATGACAGAAGATGTGGCCTCTCTATTTTTGTGTACTGCACAACTCGTGTGACCAAACTGTAGACCAGGTTGACGCTATATAAGAGTACACGAGTCAGGAGGACCCTAGGAAGCTGGACGGCTGTTGCTCAGCATAGGGGGTCGACGCCAGTGACGAGCCCTGCTATTGAGCATTGCACATGCACTGTGCCTCTGCTATCGAGAGCGGGCTTTCTGCACTTCAGCGGCACCCTGATGAACCAAGTGAAAAGATTCGTGTCGTATTCCGTGTCGACGGGAAATTGCTCGTTTGCTCGACCTTCATGAGCGGGGCAGAACTCTGACGGTTCAAGGCAGAACAGAGCAGTACAGAGCGAGGTGCTTGAAATTGGCTCGGCAAGAGCCAGTGCCGTTTAAAGTGCCCACACCTGAAGGCCGAATGCAAACAGGTGCACTAATGCCTTTCGAATCCCTGGGAGCTGTTGGCGTTTTGCTGGGTCGATAAATATGTGAGGAAGTAATGCTGTGCGGCAGCTCACTATCTAATGGCAATGATCCAAGTGATTTTCTCTATAGATTCAAATAGATAGAATATCTGCAGCCTTTCCGAGTAAGCGTAGACTAAAGGCACCGAGACATTTGATAGTCACTGTAGCGAAACGAACTCCGGAGACCATTATACTGAGGAGACCGGGCTGCAGTGCTTGACCGCCTTTGTGTACATCCAGTACCTGCTACTCGTGCTACAGCGCTCATCAGGGTAGGCCTGGTCACGAAAAGGCGGTCAAGCAGCGTCATAGTAGCAGTGAGAATTCACTCCTCGAATGGCGACCCAGGTGATTACTTTTCACCGTTCACTCTACCATGACTTTAATTCTTAGGAGTTTAATTTTGTGTGGTATGTCTGCCGCAGTGCGAGGGATTCTCTGGCAGTCAAAACGTCGCTACTGCACATCCTCATTCTGGGATTCCTCCTGTCTCACCGGTTAAGGAGCCCTGTCTTTCTTCTTGCGCTTGCCGCCTGATCAGCTGCCGACCTCCCGGCGATAACCTCGCTTTTTAGCTGACTGGGGATCTTCGACAGTGAGTGTGAATTTCCAAAGAGCATAAAACACTGAGTATAGAGAAAATGGTGTGCAGTAATTAGACAGTCCATGCATGTGCACATGACGCGCTCGTGACGATATGGATCAATAATGCGCTGGCCACAGCTGAGGAAGCACTAAATGTCAGACAGTCAGGCTCCACCGATCGCGCCTCTATCTTCCACTCCAGGTGCACTTGTTGAGACATCTCTTTGGAACTCCATACCGCTGACTTTTACAGGCGCTGAATCTAATGAGGCGTCGATTCAGAATTTAAGCCATGCAGCGATACGAGCTAGCTTGCACATGTCTCTGCAGTCTCCCATGCCCTCCGGCAAATTGGTCTTGCTCTACCTTTCTCGCATTGTGCTTAATGGGTAGTGCAGGCACGTAATCCTTGAAAGCCTTGTTGCATTTGAAAAACCAGAATACCCATAGCAGCTGAACACTGCTGATGCAGGCGACATCACTCACGCAGTCAAAAGCCGCTTCGGCGGTTCAGGAAGGACAGGCCTCGCGCCAAACCTGGAAATTCCACCGGGGAAGTACGTGAAGGGCTATTACAACTGATTTGCAGTTGGCACCATGCTAGTTTGGCAGCTGGATATGCCATATTCCGTTATTTGAACAAGCTCCAGACCATGTAACCGACCTGCAGCGCTTAGGTGTTTCTGTCAGGCTCACCCATCTCTGCGCGGCGCAATAGGCTAGGATCAAAACGCACCCCCCCGAGGTCTCCAATAATTTTTGCTTCTACAAATCACAGCGACAAGCTGTTGCGAGGCTTATCGTGACACTCGCCTAGATCTGCGAAAGTGTACACAGCTTCTGAAAACACAAAACGGCGTTTCCCATGTTGAAAACGATGCGTTGAATAATGTTGTTTACACCATCATGCCAGATGTTGACGCCTGTAGCCATTCCTTATATTCTACCGTATTTACGCCGACCGATCATCCTCAGGCCTATTCAACCTCTCATTGTCAGTGGCGTTCACCCTGCTACGCTTGGAGGCAGTAACGAATTTCAAAATGTCAGCGACAAGTGTGTCGAGTACGTCAACGGCTTCCTTCAAAACGGATGCAGAGCAATTCAAAGGTCAACCCGGTGGTAGACGCCGGACCGGGGCTATGAAACTCTTGTGGAGGCCGACGTTGATCTGGGGCAGGTCACACAAAAACCCATTCTCAGTTCGAGCGAATCGACATTCCGCCCCTAAGCACCAGTACGCTCCGATACTCAGGTGGAAATAGCAGAGATTCTCTGAATCCTGCACTGGCCTCTGTTTTTCTCATCGATACTGTCCAGCATGAGCGTACCGAAGGCTCGGTAGATGCCACTCTTACTTCACCGGTTCGCACGTGCCGTTGGCCTCTGCGGCATCTGCTATGTCCTTGTGAAAAGTTGGCAGTGCTCTTGTAGCACGAATGCTTTCACAGCTCACACCAATCGTGCACCTTGAACCCGCACTCGAGCCAATGCACAACCAGAGTATCTCCGCCCTACTCAAAAAATGGTGCGTTTGTCATTGTGTGCGACGGCGACTATAGGGCTCACACGGCCCAAATTGCTAATGTGGGTAATCTATACGCGAGCTCCGAAAGCTGTCTCAGGTGGCACGTCTTTGCCGAATATGGCTAAGCGTAGGACCAAAAGAGGCTGTTGAACAACTTCTACTCATGTCAACAAACATACGTACGCGGACCAAGCTCAGACAATTCCATCCGTCGCCATCCACGTCAGTGCGGAGCACTCGGTAGGCGTTTACTTTGCTCATAAAGGCGTCTTCTAGGCGGCAAACCAGTTTTCGAGCCCTGGTAGGTTGGGCGGATTCTTTTTCTGACGTTGTGCCCCCAGTGATCCTTACGCAAGAGCACAGCTCACGTTGGTGTCAGTTTCGCTCGTGCTCTCCACGGCAAACTGCTGTCAAATCTCCCTCAAAGCCAGTCGGACGCTACGCAGCAGGGCTATGAATAATAACATCCATTTCGCAGCCGTACAGGTATTCTAGTGAGGAGCTGCTCGACGCCGGTGTGCCCGCCGGACTTATGTTGGCATCATTCCGTGTCCTAAACAGGTCCATCGGCTAGTGAACGCCCACTGTAGCCTCAGTTTTATCGCATGCGTTGAAGAAGAGTCTTTTATATATTGAGTGCGTGTTAACCGGGCTGCGTCAGGAATAGATGGGAAAACGCAGCTCCTGTAGGCGTCTCTGCACAAATCATCAAGACACAGTCAGGTGTAATCCAGCGTAAGCGGTGATTCTTGAACCCAACCACCGTCTACAGAGAGCTAGCAGAATGCCGAGAAAGGACTTATTTCTTGTCAATTCGGCGCCTGCATTGTTTAGTCTTCTGCATCAACGTTGCTGACGTCAGCCGAGAAGGGTAGGACTACCTGCCTTAGAGTTCATCGTAAATGCAATATGCGAGCCTCAGGTTCGCAGGATTCGCACTTCGCTTGCCCGATATCACACGTCATGCTATTTCTCGAAGAAGCTCCGCTACCTCCGAGCAGTCACAGATTACAATTCTCTCTCCCTCAAAGTCGTGCTCATTGTGTGCAAGCGCTGCAGCGGCCGACGGTCATTGCTGGTCGACCGTCCGCGGGTCCATCAAACGTGTGTCACAATCCTTCCTTTCCAAGGGTGCTTCAACTCGCCCCTCCTGCACGCCATAAAAGACATCATGAGAGACCAAACAATTCTTCTAGTTAGCGTTGACGGTTGTCTAGGAAACTGTCGTGCGCTCCATTTGACGGCTCCACCTACAAGTCTGTAGTGTCGCTTTAGCTCCTTCTGTAAAAAGCGATACCATCACCGCTCCGTTGCTTGATTGCGACTCATAGACTCCCGAGGTGTGGTTAAATGTTGAGCACGAAACGCGCTTGGAAGTAAGTGGAGCTCGCATGTACTGGCTTGGGTGTCTGAGAGTTACTTTCTGTGCACCAGGCGCATACATGAGGCAGAGGGGTTGAGGGGTCTGTCACAGAGTCAATGCCCTTGTAGGACGCAGGTCTCGTAGTTGTCTGCAGTACCCGCGTCTAGCTGCCGGCTGTATATATCCATAAACGAGGAATGTGCTGCTTGAAACTGCGGTAATCCTCTGCCTACCCGAGCCCGGCGGCAAAAAAGCTGTTCCGAGCGACTTTATATTTACGTCTCCTCTGGAAAACATAGCGGCAATATGTTTGCGGCCCGACCTTACTGGGTGGCAAGGGTGTTCGCAGGGCCTTTGGACAAAAACGGGCTCTCTGTGGAGGCAAAAAGCTCATAGAGCTTTTGACACAGGGGTCAAGATTTGTGGCCCTTGTTTCTAGGGTCACCGATGCTGTGCAAAATATCCTGCTGCCTCCTTTCTGTCAAAGAGATACCCAATCTGGCTCGTCCAGGAGAGGAGCGTCCGGTTCTAACTCGAAATAAAAACCGCCCTCCTTGCAAGCGCCGGCCCTCTACTACGAACAACGACTCCCTAAAACTTGTACAATTTGTCAGCTTCTACTCAACTACGGTTTGTGATCCTATATACACGACTCGAGCAACAGGAGAATGAATCGCTCATCAGCTGTATGTGCCCCTCCTTTCTCTCAGCCGTCCAGAATTTCACGGTTCTCCACTTCGTTCACACTATCTAAAACGTATGCCATAAATCCGGCAAGGCGCATTGATTAGCGTCGTTGACAGCTCGACTCCGCCTACGTTGTCCAAAAGCATACGAATATAAAGGCGATAACTTCGTACATTTCCCTATTCAACAGAGCTATTGCATAGTAAAGTGCACTGTCACCTCGCGGTTTGAGTGTCAATAGAATGGGAGGGAAAGCGTCACGACGGTGTCAGAGGAGGGCCGCTATAAGTGTGCGCGGAAAACAACAAGCACGTCACAGACACGATTCTATTTTATCTAGCCAGTGGGATCTGCCTGCTCCGTAGTTGCACTCAGTTACTTGCTCGGAGGTACGTCAATGTGCTGAAGCGCCACACTACGTCAGTAGACATGGATCCACACCGGACTGTGAGACGCTGAGCCACTTCACCTGACAAGATAGACGAATTCCCATCCAATATCCTTCCGACCGGCCAGGAGCCACACAGGTAGCAACAAATATGCGGTAGCGCTCAGCGCTGTCTTACGTCGGCGCAGCTCTTGCTGCACTCAACAGCTCCACGTATACATAGTCCATGTAGCACGAGCCGCGGCAGACTCCGTCAACAATGATACTATGTGCGTTTGATCTCGGACGTGCACCGTGATCCAGACTGCCTGCCATGTATGCGTCGATAGATTGTAAGAAGCTCTGAAACCTACCAGAATGACCCTTAATCCCAGTCACCATATTCTGTTCAGTCTGCTCACTTCGTCCGTTCGGGCCACTGTCCAGCCTTCTGTTTTCCGGATAGCCCATAGAGCGGCCTGCTCTAGTATGTCAGTGGCAAGGATAGTATTATCGCACCATGCGACCCTCGAAGAAGGAAGGAAAGCGGAGACCAGCAAGATTCGTACATCCTGTGCCGTCTTCTTCCTCTATTTATAGGCTAGCCGTAGGACCCTACAGTGTTGTAATCGCATGCGTGTGCAGATACTTCCGCGCGATGAACGTCTTGTACGCCTCGATAGAATGATCGTTGGTTGTCGCACGCCAGTTGTGTGCCAGGTGCACCGTCGCTTTGAAATCCACTGATTAGAACAAATACAAGCTATCCTACGCAGTGTGAGCCTGACGATAAGAAGGTGCACGCTTCTCGTTCGCCCAAATCGCACATTGAGTGTGACAGAGCATTAGACCAGTTTGAACAACAAACCAAAGTACGTGTGCCAGGAGAATTCCCATAGATGGAGCACACGAGCTATCAATAGGGGTAGTCATCAAGAGCGGCAAGTTGTGCTATTATTCGTCTTACATGGGTTGGGACACAGCTACCATAGAGGGGCTCCTGCGGTTCAGTGACATTCTGTTGATGCACGTTCTATGTTTTGCCGTTCCGCTCGTGGAGCCGCTTGTCAGAACGAGACGCGTGCAGTCCGCTTGACCCCAATCACCAATGCAAAGGACTAAGAACGTGCAGATATTTGAAGGAAAAGAACAACTAGGTGCATAAGAGTATTCAGGACGAAGCAGTGCTCCTTACCTTGCCCATGTGCGGAGACCCAACCCGAATGAGTGCACACACAAGCACCCCAGATGCTGGAGAGATGTATGCTGGTTGCTGGCTTGTGAAACCGGTTCGGCGGAAAGGCGAAATGAAGCTCTGCAGCAGTGCTAAGGCTTGCAACAGCGTACGCAGTCATTCTTGTTACAAATTCATGTACACACAGTATATCTGAGACATTTGAGCCAGCCTAGTGTTTAACGTCCCTGGCATCCGATACAGACTGATCTCAGGCGGCCACTTGACAAAATTTTACTAAGGAAGCCGCGCTGAAGTGCGTGACCGCCTTTCCCTTCCTCGATTATCCCGTGAGTTTGTAGCAGCGTCTAGCAGCTATGCCAGAATACAAAAGAGCGGCCAAGCAGACTCTGTCGCAGTGAAACCTCGACCAACAGGAGGAAATTAGTTTGGTTGGAAATGCTTTCCCTCCTTGCAAAGTAAAACTGTGACCTCACGGTTTGAATGTCAACAGAATGGGCGGGAGAGCGTCGCGACGGTGTCAGAGGAAGGCCGCTATAAGTGTGCGCGGAGGATAACAAGCACGTCACAGCCACGATTCTTCTTTTTCTAGCCCGTAGGACCTCTGTGATCCGTAGTCGCACTGAGTTCCTTGTTCGGATGTACGTCAACGTGCTGAGGCGCCACACGAAACACTACGTGTGTAGACATGGATGCAGAGCCAACTGTGAGATGCTGAGCCAATGCACCTAGCAAGATAGACGAATCTCCCTCCAATATCCTTCTGACCAGCCACGATCCAGACAGGTAGTGACAAATGTGAGGTATCGTTCAGCGCCGTCTTACGTTGGCGCAGGTCTAGCTGCACTCACCAGCTCCACGTATACATCGTCGATGTAGCACGAGCCGCGGCAGACTCCGTCAACAATGATACTATGTGCATTTGATCTCGGACGTGCACCGTGATCCAGCATTGCCTGCCGTGTGTGCGCGGATAGACTTTCAGAAGCCCTGAAATCTCCCACAATGACGATGAATCGCAGTCACCAGATTCTGTTCAATTTGGGCACTTCGTTCGTTCGGACCACTGTCCAGCCCTCTGTTTTCCGAATAACCCATGGAGCGGACTGCGCTAGTATGTCACTGGAAAAGATAGTATTATCGCATCCTGCAACCCTCGGAAAAGGAAGGAAAGCGGGAACCAGCAAGAGTCGTACATCCTGTGCCGTCTTCTTCCTCCTTTATTTATAGGCTAGCCATAGGATGCTACCGAGGTTTAATCCTATGCTTGTGCAGATGCCGCCTCGCGATATATGTCCAGAATGCCACGTTAGAATGATCGTGGGTTATCGCACGCCAGTTGTTTGCGAAGTGCACCATCGCTTTGAATTCCACTGAGTAGAACAGAACGCAAGCTATCCTATGCCGTATGAGCCTGACGATAAGAAGGTGCACGCTTCTCGTTCGCACAGATAGCACATTCAGTACGACCGAGCGTTAGACCAGTATGAACAACATACCAAAGCACGTGTATTAGGAGAACGCCTATAAATGACGCAGTAGCGCGGGTCACCAGGAGTCGCAAGCCGTGTTTCTTATCGTCTCACGTGCATTGTGAATCTGTTATTCACCTGGGGGTCCAGCAGTATAGAGACATTCTGCTGAGACATAAAAATACGTTTCGCCGTTCCACTCGTCAAGCCGCTTTTCAGCAAGAGACACGTGCAGTTCGCTCTACCCACATCACCGATGCAAAAGACTAAGAGCTTGCAGACAGGACGAAGCAAAGAACAACAAGATGCTTGCCACTACTCCGGAAGAGCCAGAGCTGTTTAGCCCACGTCTGGAGGCCGAACACGAATGTGCGCACCCACAAGCGTTCGGATGCTTGAGAGATATTTGCCTGTTGCTGGTTTGTGAAATTGATTTGATGGAAAGGCCAACTGAAGCTCCGCAGCAGCGCCAAGTCTTGCAACAATGTTCGCAGTCTTCCTTGTTACACATTCATGTACATAGACTATGTCCGAAACATATGAACCAGCCTACCGTTTAGGCTCCCTGGCAAGTGGTGAGTGGTGTACACTGATCTCCGGCGGTCACTTCACACGATTCTACTTAGGAAGCAGCGCTGCAATGTGTGGTCGCCTTTCCTTTCCTCGACTGCCCAGTGAGTTGCAGCAGCTTTCAGCAGGCTAGTCCAGTATATGGAAAAACGGCCAAGCAGAGTCTGTGGCAGTGGGACCTCAACCACCAGGAGGAAATTACTTTGGTTGCAAATGTTCGTTCCTTTTCATCGTCTGAATCTACTAACCTTCGACGATTTATTTCTGCATGGTCTATTTACCGCAGCGCGAGTGATCCTATGACAGTCGGAACGGGGCTACGGCGCTCCATGTTCTCAGTGTCGTGCTGCAGTTCAGATAGAGTTAATCTCTCCTTTCACGAACGCGCACCGATTAGCTAGGCGCCAATCTGAAGGCAAGCACCGCCCCCTCATGTGGCTGGGGATCATCAAACCCCCTCTATTCGACTTGCAGTGCTTTATGCAGAGATCAAGGTGTGTTGTAGTTACCCTGCATCCCCAGGTGGTGCGCTCGGCAAGCTAAGGATCAACAGGGCTCGTCGCCAGCGCAGGAAACACTGAGGGTCAGATGTTCAGGCTGTGCCAATCGTGCCTTTATCTTCCGGGCCATGTACAATAATTGATACGTCTCCTTGGAGATCCATACAGCTGCGATTTAAGGCGCTAAGTCACGTGAGATGTCGACGTCAGAATTTCAGTCACAGACAGCTACATTCGAAGCTTGGCATTTCTGTGCAGATCTCCGATCCTCTCGGCCACATAGGTCTACGCTCTACCATTCTCGCAGTGTGATCATTGCCTCCGGAGTGGTGCATGCACAAAATCGCGGAAGGCTTCGATGCTTCTGAAAAACAGGCGTATCCGTATTAACTGAAGACGGATGAAGTAACCGACATCACTTACGCAGTCAAAAGACGCTCCTGCAATTCAGGAAGGGCACATCCCACCGGCGCCTTGGGCAATTCATTCGGTACGTACCTAAGAGGAAGACACAGCTCATTTGCGGTCCGCCTCGTATGCGCCGGACAGACGGATATGTCACATTTTATAATTCATAGCAGCTCCAGACCTTGTTATCAATCTCATGCGCATAGACGCGTCTGTCATGCAACCTCTGCAGAGGCAGAAAGGCTCTGTCAGGGTCCGAAAAGATGTGATGCATGATACTGCCTACGTCGTCATGCTCCCAGTTCACGTCTGTGGCATGGCTTTAGAGCCTAACTTCTGTATGCCGTGCGTTTGCCCCAGGGTCTCTTCAATCCTTCGGTGCCTGTGGAATTCTCGCTGCTACAACTTGAGGCAGCAAGATCATGATTTAATCGGCACGTTTTTCGGGTACGTCAGCCCCTGACGCGAAAACGGATGCAGAGCAATCCAAGGATCAAGCAGGTGGTAGACACCGGACCGTGCCTACTACACTTCAGTGGCGACGCTGATACGGGGCAGGTGACACGCAAACTCCCCCTCAGCTCAAACACAATGCTGTCCCCGCCGGAGGTGCCCATCCACACTCCGTCCTTGAGCATCCGTGCACTCCATTACTCAAGTGCAAAAGCAGACTCTGTCTAAATCCTGAAAGTGTATCACTGACCTCTTCCTCAACCATAGACACTGTCTAGCATAGGCCTATTGTAAGCTAAATACATGCCACTCACATGTCTCCAGTTTGGACGTGCCGGAGTCCTTTGTCGCAACTGCTACCTTGTTTGGAAAGGTTGCCAGTGCTCTGATGGCACCAGCGCTTACACAACTCAAACAAGCCAGAAACTGTATCGCTCATTCCAACTAGTGCAGACCCAGAGAATCTTCACCCTACTTCAAAGGTCGTGCTTTGGTGTTGTGCGTGAGGGCGACTATAGGGTTCACACGGTCCAAATTGCTAATTTGGGAAATCTGTACGAGGCCTCAAAGAGTTGTTCCAGTTGGCACGTCACTGCAAGAGGTGGCGCAGCATAGGACCAAAGCAGGCAGGTGCTACTGGCTCTAAATACGTAAACATATATATATGTATATATATACAGGAAAATTAAGCCCCGGACAAGTCCTTCCGCAACCGTCCACATCAATTCGGGTCACTCGGTAGGCGTCTGTCTTGCTCGTAAAAGCGTCTTCTGGGCGACAGTGCGGCTTCTGGACCGATGATAGGCTGAGCGCATCCTTTTCCTCACGTTGTGCATCCAGTGACCTTATGCTAGAGCACAGCTCACGATAGGGGACAGTGCTGACCGTGCTCTGGACGCCAAAACCCTGTCGAACCTCTCTCAGGCCCAGAGAGGACTCTACCAGGCGCGACTCTGAATAACAGCATCTCTTGCGCTGTCGTGCCGATCTCCTAGTGGGGAGCTGCTCGACCCCGACATGCCCGCCGGACTCATGTCGCCAGCATCCCGTGTTTGGAGAGATCGATGGAGTAGTGAACGCCGTCTGTTTCGTCCCTTTTAGCGCAGGTGTCGGCAAAATCCACAATATATACATATATGCATACGTACATACATATATATATCTCGTGTTATGTGGGCTGTGTCTGGAAGAATGGGAAGGCGCAGCGCCTGTCGCGTTCCTGCAGAAGTCACCACGCCATTGTCAGACGTGTGGCAACGTGAGCGAGCATTCGAAAACCCATTCTCCGTTTATAAAGAGCGAG
The DNA here is from genome assembly GCF_030435755.1 of Ochotona princeps. Classification (NCBI taxonomy): domain Eukaryota; kingdom Metazoa; phylum Chordata; class Mammalia; order Lagomorpha; family Ochotonidae; genus Ochotona; species Ochotona princeps. Next base: position 34,284 of record NW_026701027.1, read on the forward strand.
AAGAATACCGAAGAACCAGTCCATCCTTCTCAGGAGGGCGTCTGCCTTTTGCGGGCCTCTGCATTCATGCTTTCGTTGACGCCGGCTGAGGAAATTGGGACTGCCAGCCCTTTAAATTCTTCATAAAGGCAGTACTCGAGCCTCAATCGCTCAGCTTTTGCACCCCTCTGCCTGGTATTACACGTCATGCCGCTTCTCGAGGCAGCTCCGCCACCGCCGTGAATTCGCAATTATAAGCCTCTCCCCCTCAAAGGCTTGCTCATAGTATTCGACTGCTGCAACCGCCGAGGATGCTTGCTGGTCGACCATCTGCAGACCCAGCAAACGTGTATCTTGAACCTTCCTTCCCCTAAATGTTGAAATAGCCCCTTCTGCACCTTTTAACAAGCACCATAGAATACCGACCAGCTCATCCAGATACCGCTGATGCTTCTCTAGATAACTTTCGTCCACTCCGTTTGACGGCGCCACCTACAGATCTTTAGTGCCGCTTCAGCTGTTTCATTCAAAACGCTATCATTACGGTTCCAATCCCTGGGGAGGACTTATAGACAGCCCAGGTGGGATAAAACGTCGGGTAAGAAAGGCCCTTGACAGTGAGTAGAGCTTGCGATTTAAATCCTTGGTGTTTTGTAAGTCGGTCTCTGCACACCCGGCAAAACTGAGGCAGAAATTCAAGGGGTCTGTCTCGTAGTCGATGCCCTTGTTGTGCGTAGGGGCTCGTAGTCGTCTGCAGCGCCAAGGTCTAACCAACCGACTGTAGACAGTCGTTTCGCAAGGAATGCAATGGACGAACCCGCGATTGTCCTCGGCCTCCCTTCCCTGGAGCCCAAGTGCTGCACTCAATCAGTTCAGACTTTCGCCTTCTTCAGAAACTGTAGTGGCGATCCGCTGCGACCCAGCCCATCACGGCTACCAGGGGTACGACCAGTCGCCTCGGAAAGTCAGTCCCTCTGGTAGACGAAAAAAGTTCATGAGATCTCTCAAGAAGATCTCCTTGGAGGCCAGAAATGGTGGCTCTCCTTTTCACGATCTTTCATGTAGACGAGAACCTTTTGCTCCCTTCATTTCCGTCAAAGAGATACTACCTCTGGCTCATCTTGAAGCAGAACATTCGATTAGTACTTTGGAATGAGTTCCGCCCTTTTTACCAGCGCAAGTCGTTTAGTACGAATAGCGAGTGTCTGCCAGTTTTACACATTGTCAGCTTCTACTCAGCTACGGTGTTCGACTGTATACGGACGATCCCAGAAACAAGTGGACGAATCGCCCATCAGCTGTATACGCCCCACCACGCTCTCGAGCGTCTAGGCGCTCACGGCTCTCTACTTCGTTCACAATATTTAACATGCATCCGATACAGACGGCAAGGGGCATTCATGAGCGTCGTTGACAGCGCGCCTCAGCCGGCGTTGTCCACATTTGTAATTGCAGGCGAGAGCCTCGTAGACTAGTCTATTGTGGCGAGCGATTGCACAGCAGAGGAAACAGTTACCCTGTCTTTTCAATGTCAAGAGAATGGGCGGGAGAGTGTCGCGACGGTGTCAAGGGAGGGACGTGATACCTGTGTGCGGAGGACAACAAGCACGGCGCGGCCACAAATCTAGATTTTTCGCCAGGGGGATCTTTGTGCTCCGTAGTGGCACTGTGTTCCTTGCGTGAAAGCATATATAATCCCTTGAAGCGCCAACGCAATAGGACGTCAGTGAACATGGATTCAGACCTGCAAGTGAGGCGCTGAGCCAATGCACCTTGGCATGAAAGACAAATCTTCCATTAGCCTTCTTCTGACCAGCCGCAAACCAGACAGGTAGTGACAAGTATGCGGGAGGGTTCTACGCCTCCTTACGTCGATGCGGCTTCGGCGATCACCAGCTCCAGCATACATAGTCCACGTAGCATGAGCCGCCCCACGATCCGTCAAACTTGATACTCTGTGCATTTGCTCTCTGACGCGCACTGTCCTTCGAGGCGGCTCTGCAATCTCTTCAACTGACGCCGAACTGCGGTAATTAGACCTTGTTCAAATTGCGCACTTCCGTCATTCGGACTCCTGTCCTGCGTCCTGCTTGCAGAATAGACCATATAGCGGACTACGCTAGTATGTCACTAGCAAGGGTAGTATTATCGCATCGTGCGACACTGGCAGATCGAAGCGAAGCAGGAGGCACAAGGAGTCCTCAATATTGTGCCCGCTTCTTCCTCCTTTATTGATGATCGAGTTTCAGGATCCTATAGTGACACGATCACATCTTGGTGCGCTCTCAACGCGCAATGAATCTCCAGTGTGCCTCGAGAGGGCGGTGGCGCGCTGACAAACAACAGATACACGCCAAGTGTACGTGGCTCCGCATCTACTCGTAAGAACAGAAGACAGGCAGCTCAAAACCATTCAAGTCATAATAATGAGATGATGCGGCCTTTCTATTCTAGTACAGTGCACGTTTGGTGTGACGTACGTGCACGCCAGGGTAGTGCCATATCAAATGAGTTTATTAGGTGGATCCTAGAAAGCTGGAGGGCCGTTATTATATATGAAGCGTTGGACATGCACCATGGCTCTGCCATTCACAGCGGACATCCTGCGCTTCACTGGCACTCTGATCAAGAAACTGAACCGATTCGTGTATTCTGTTCGGGCACTACTTCTTCACGTGAAACCTGTCGTCCGCCTGATCCTCATAAGTGCCGTAGAACTCTGACGGTGGGGGGCATAACAGATCAATAGAAAGCGCAGTGCTTGAAACTCGCCCGGCAAGAGGCAGTGCCGTTTTGAGTGCCCATACCTGGAGGCCGAACGAAAAGGGGGTGCACTCACGCCTCTCGAATCCCTGAGAGCTGTTAGCGTCTTGCTGGATTGATAAACATGTGAGAGAGAAGCACAAAGTAATGTTTTGCGGCTGCCGCTCAGCTACAAGCAACGAACCAGGTGTTTTCCTTCATACACTCTGGTAGATGGTATATCTGCAAACATTTCGAGTAAGCCTACACTAAAGCCACCGAGACACTCAATAGACGCTGTAGTAAAGCGACCTCCGGACACTATTATACTGAGGAAACCAGGCTGCCGTTCCTGACCGCCTTTGTGTCCATCTAGCTCCTGATACTCCTGCTACAGCCCACAACAGGATAGGGCTTGAACACGGAAAAGCGGCCAAGCAGGATCTGTAGCAGTCGGGATCCATCCATCGAACGGCAACCCTGGTGATGTAAGTTTCACTTCCCAAGTGTATCATGATTCTAAACCTTCCCAGTCAAATCTAATGTAATATGTCTACTGCAGCGTGATAGAATCTCTGACGGTCAAAACCTCTGTACTGCACATCCTTGTTCTCGGGGTCCTCCTGTCTCAGAGCTGAAGCAACGCTGCTTTTCGTCCTGCACTCGCCGCCTGATTACCTGCCAACCTCCCGGCGACACCCTCGCTGCTTACCTGGCTGGAGATCTTCGATGGTGAGTGCGGGTCTCCAAAGAGACTACAACACAGCTACAGTATCTATTGAATGCCTCGGTGGCTTCAGTCTACACTGAGTGTACAGATCAGGCTGTGCAGGGTGTGCGGTAGATAGACAGTCCCTGTACATCCACACGGTGCGCCCGTGAATTTATGGATTCACAGTGCGCTGCCGACAAGCTAAAAGGCTTTGAGGGTCAGATCTTCAGGCTCCACCGATCGTCCTTGTCTCCTCCGCGCCACGTACACTAATATTGATGTATCTCTTCTTGAAGCTCCCTACCGCTGCCAATTCACAGGCGCTGAGTTACATGAGACGTCGACGCCAGAAATAAAGCCATGGAGCAAAACATACCAGGTCTGGGCATAACTCTGCAATTCTTTAATGCCGAGGGCCTCAAGGGTCTTCGCTCTACCCTTCTCGAATTGTGCTTACTGCCTCCTGAGTAGTGTAAGCACGTGATCGCTGAACGCTTTGATGCTGTTGCAGAACCCGAGTACTCATAGCAGTTGATAACTGCTGATGTAGGCGTCATCCCTCACGCAGTCCAAAGCCGCCCCTGCGGTTCAGGCAGGGAAGGCCGAGCCGGAATTTTGGAGATTTCACCGGTGAGGTACATAAACGGCAATGGCAGTTGATTTTCAGCTGGCGCCATGCAAGCTGGGCAGCCGGATATGTCATAGTCCTCGCTGCTCGAACAAGCTCCAGACGTTGTTATCGACGTGCAGCGCTAAGGCGCTCCACGGAAGCTCACCTGTCTCTGCGTATCGCTCCATGCTAGGATCGCAACGCAGACATAACGCCTTCAGTATTTATTCCTTCTATAAACTAGTGCGACGCACTGGTGCAAGGCTTCCGTAGAACCCGCCTAGTTTTGCAAAAGCCGGCACGACTTCTGAAAAGACAACAAGGCGTTTCGGGGAGTGGAAAAGACGTGTTGCATGATTTTGTCGACATCATCACGCTACCTCTTCACACCTGTGGCAAGTCCTTAGAGCCTACCTCCTGGATGCCGTGCATTCATCCAAAAGTCTATTTATTCTCTCGGTGTCAACGGATTTTCTCCCTGCTACATCTTGGGGCACCAAGGCTAGGGTATCATGGACAGAACTGTCGAGTACGTCAACTGGTCCCTAAAAGACGGGTGAAGGGCTGTCCAGTGGTCAAGCAGGTGATAGACGCAAGACCGCGCCTGTTCCACCAAGGTGGTCGACGCTGATTTGGGGCACATGACACGAATACTACTCCCCAGCATTAACACAGAGCTGTCCCCGCAGACGGCGCCCATCGACACTTCGTCTTCGAGCAGAGGTGCGTTCCTTTACTCGTGTGCAAGAAGCAGAATCAGTCTGAATCCTGAAAATGTATCACTGGCCTCTTCTTGTATTATTGATATGATCCAGCACAGGCGTACCGTAGGCTCGATACATGCCACTCATGTGTCACTGGCTCGGACGTGCTGGTGTCCTTTGTCGCAACTGCTACCTTGTTTGGAAAGGTTGCCAGTGCTCTGATGGCACCAGCGCTTACACAACTCAAACAAGCCAGAAACTGTATCGCTCATTCCAACTAGTGCAGACCCAGAGAATCTTCACCCTACTTCAAAGGTCGTGCTTTGGTGTTGTGCGTGAGGGCGACTATAGGGTTCACACGGTCCAAATTGCTAATTTGGGAAATCTGTACGAGGCCTCAAAGAGTTGTACCAGGTGGCACGTCACTGCAAGAGGTGGCGCAGCATAGGACCAAAGCTGGCAGGTGCTACTGGCTCTAAATACGTAAACATATATATATGTATATATATATACAGGAAAATTAAGCCCGGACAAGTCCTTCCGCAACCGTCCCACATCAATTCGGGTCACTCGGTAGGGCGTCTGCCTTGCTCGTAAAAGCGTCTTCTAGGCGACAGTGCGGCTTCTGGACCGATGATAGGCTGAGCGCATCCTTTTCCTCACGTTGTGCATCCAGTGACCTTATACTAGAGCACAGCTCACGATAGGGGACAGTGCTGACCGTGCTCTGGACGCCAAAACCCTGTCGAACCTCTCTCAGGCCCAGAGAGACTCTACCAGGCACGACTCTAAATAACAGCATCTCTTGCACTGTCGTGCCGATCTCCTAGTGGGGAGCTGCTCGACCCCGACATGCCCGCCGGACTCATGTCGCCAGCATCCCGTGTTTGGAGAGATCGATGGAGTAGTGAACGCCGTCTGTTTCTTCCCTTCTAGCGCAGGTGTCGGCGAAATCCACAATATATACATATATACATACGTACATACATATATATATCTCGTGTTATGTGGGCTGTGTCTGGAAGAATGGAAGGGCGCAGCGCCTGTCGGCGTCCCCTGCAGAAATCACCACGCCATTGTCAGACGTGTGGCAACGTGAGCGAGCATTCGAAAACCCATTCCCCGTTTATAAAGAGCGAGGAGAATTCGGAAAAACCTGTTCATCCTTCTCAGGAGGGCGCCTGCTTTTTGCGGGCCTCTGCATTCATGCTTTTGTTGACGCCGGCTGAGGAAATTGGGACTGCCAGCCTTTAAATTCTTCATAAAGGCAGTACTCGAGCCTCAATCGCTCAGCTTTTGCACCCCCCTGCCTGGTATTACACGTCATGCCGCTTCTCAAGGCAGCTCCGCCACCGCCGTGAATTCGGAATTATAAGCCTCTCCCCCTCAAAGGCTTGCTCATTGTATTCGACTGCTGCAACCGCCGAGGATGCTTGCTGGTCGACCATCTGCAGACCCAGCAAACGTGTATCTTGAACCTTCCTTCCCCTAAATGTTGAAATAGCCCCTTCTGCACCTTTTAACAAGCACCATAGAATATCGACCAGCTCATCCAGATACCGCTGATGCTTCTCTAGATAACTTTCGTCCACTCCATTTGACGGCGCCACCTACAGATCCTTAGTGCCGCTTCAGCTGTTTCATTCAAAACGCTATCATTACGATGACAATCCCTGGAGAGGACTTATAGACAGCCCAGGTGGGATAAAACGTCGGGTAAGAAAGGCCCTTGACAGTGAGTAGAGCTTGCGATTTAAATCCTTGGTGTTTTGTGAGTCGGTCTCTGCACACCCGGCAAAACTGAGGCAGAAATTCAAGGGGTCTGTCTCGTAGTCGATGCCCTTGTTGTGCGTAGGGGCTCGTAGTCGTCTGCAGCGCCAAGGTCTAACCAACCGACTGTAGACAGTCGTTAGCAAGGAATGCAATGGACGAACCCGCGATTGTCCTCGGCCTCCCTTCCCTGGAGCCCAAGTGCTGCACTCAATCAGTTCAGACTTTCGCCTTCTTCAGAAACTGTAGTGGCGATCCGCTGCGACCCAGCCCATCACGGCTACCAGGGGTACGACCAGTCGCCTCGGAAAGTCAGTCCCTCTGGTAGACGAAAAAAGTTCATGAGATCTCTCAAGAAGATCTCCCTTGGAGGCCAGAAATGGTGGCTCTCCTTTTCACGATCTTTCATGTAGACGAGAACCTTTTGCTCCCTTCATTTCCGTCAAAGAGATACTACCTCTGGCTCATCTTGAAGCAGAACATTCGATTAGTACTTTGGAATGAGTTCCGCCCTTTCTACCAGCGCAAGTCGTTTAGTACGAATAGCGAGTGTCTGCCAGTTTTACACATTGTCAGCTTCTACTCAGCTACGGTGTGCGACTGTATACGGGACGATCCCAGAAACAAGTGGACGAATCGCCCATCAGCTGTATACGCCCCACCACACTCTCGAGCGTCTAGGCGCTCACGGCTCTCTACTTCGTTCACAATATTTAACATGCATCCGATACAGACGGCAAGGGGCATTCATGAGCGTCGTTGACAGCGCGCCTCAGCCGGCGTTGTCCACATTTGTAATTGCAGGCGAGAGCCTCGTAGACTAGTCTATTGTGGCGAGCGATTGCACAGCAGAGGAAACAGTTACCCTAGAGTTTAAATGTCAAGAGAATGGGCGGAGAGTGTCGCGACGGTGTCAAGGGAGGGACGTGATACCTGTGTGCGGAGGACAACAAGCACGGCGCGGCCACAAATCTAGATTTTTCGCCAGGGGGATCTTTGTGCTCCGTAGTGTCGCTGTGTTCCTTGCGTGAAAGCACATATAATCGCTTGAAGCGCCAACGCAACAGAAACGTCAGTGAACATGGATTCAGACCTGCAGGTGAGGCGCTGATCCAATGCACTTGGCATGAAAGACAAATCTTCCATTAGCCTTCTTCTGACCAGCCGCAAAACCAGACAGGTAGTGACAAGTATGCGGGAGGGTTCTACGCCTCCTTACGTCGATGCGGCTTCGGCGATCACCAGCTCCAGCATACATAGTCCACGTAGCATGAGCCGCCCCACGATCCGTCAAACTTGATACTGTGTGCATTTGCTCTCTGACGCGCACTGTCCTTCGAGGCGGCTCTGCAATCTCTTCAACTGACGCCGAACTGCGGTAATTAGACCTTGTTCAAATTGCGCACTTCCGTCATTCGGACTCCTGTCCTGCGTCCTGCTTGCAGAATAGCCCATATAGCGGACTACGCTAGTATGTCACTAGCAAGGGTAGTATTATCGCATCATGCGACACTGGCAGATCGAAGCGAAGCAGGAGGCACAAGGAGTCCTCAATATTGTGCCCGCTTCTTCCTCCTTTATTGATGATCGAGTTTCAGGATCCTATAGTGACACGATCACACCTTGGTGCGCTCTCAACGCGCAATGAATCTCCAGTGTGCCTCGAGAGGGCGGTGGCGCGCTGACAAACAACAGATACACGCCAAGTGTACGTGGCTCCGCATCTACTCGTAAGAACAGAAGACAGGCAGCTCAAAACCATTCAAGTCATAATAATGAGATGATGCGGCCTTTCTATTCTAGTACAGTGCACGTTTGGTGTGACGTACGTGCACGCCAGGGTAGTGCCCATATCAAATGAGTTTATTAGGTGGATCCTAGAAAGCTGGAGGGCCGTTATTATATATGAAGCGTTGGACATGCACCATGGCTCTGCCATTCACAGCGGACATCCTGCGCTTCACTGGCACTCTGATCAAGAAACTGAACCGATTCGTGTATTCTGTTCGGGCACTACTTCTTCACGTGAAACCTGTCGTCCGCCTGATCCTCATAAGTGCCGTAGAACTCTGACGGTGGGGGGCATAACAGATCAATAGAAAGCGCAGTGCTTGAAACTCGCCCGGCAAGAGGCAGTGCCGTTTTGAGTGCCCATACCTGGAGGCCCAACGAAAAGGGGTGCACTCACGCCTCTCGAATCCCTGAGAGCTGTTAGCGTCTTGCTGGATTGATAAACATGTGAGAGAGAAGCACAAAGTAATGTTTTGCGGCTGCCGCTCAGCTACAAGCAACGAACCAGGTGTTTTCCTTCATACACTCTGGTAGATGGTATATCTGCAAAACATTTCGAGTAAGCCTACACTAAAGCCACCGAGACACTCAATAGACGCTGTAGTAAAGCGACCTCCGGACACTATTATACTGAGGAAACCAGGCTGCCGTTCCTGACCGCCTTTGTGTCCATCTAGCTCCTGATACTCCTGCTACAGCCCACAACAGGATAGGCTTGAACACGGAAAAGCGGCCAAGCAGGATCTGTAGCAGTCGGGGATCCATCCGTCGAACGGCAACCCTGGTGATGTAAGTTTCACTTCCCAAGTGTATCATGATTCTAAACCTTCCCAGTCAAATCTAATGTAATATGTCTACTGCAGCGTGATAGAATCTCTGACGGTCAAAACCTCTGTACTGCACATCCTTGTTCTCGGGGTCCTCCTGTCTCAGAGCTGAAGCAACGCTGCTTTTCGTCCTGCACTCGCCGCCTGATTACCTGCCAACCTCCCGGCGACACCCTCGCTGCTTACCTGGCTGGAGATCTTCGATGGTGAGTGCGGGTCTCCAAAGAGACTACAACACAGCTACAGTATCTATTGAATGCCTCGGTGGCTTCAAGTCTACACTGAGTGTACAGATCAGGCTGTGCAGGGTGTGCGGTAGATAGACAGTCCCTGTACATCCACACGGTGCGCCCGTGAATTTATGGATTCACAGTGCGCTGCCGACAAGCTAAAAGGCTTTGAGGGTCAGATCTTCAGGCTCCACCGATCGTCCTTGTCTCCTCCGCGCCACGTACACTAATATGATGTATCTCTTCTTGAAGCTCCCTACCGCTGCCAATTCACAGGCGCTGAGTTACATGAGACGTCGACGCCAGAAATAAAGCCATGGAGCAAAAACATACCAGGTCTGGGCATAACTCTGCAATTCTTTAATGCCGAGGGCCTCAAGGGTCTTCGCTCTACCCTTCTCGCATTGTGCTTACTGCCTCCTGAGTAGTGTAAGCACGTGATCGCTGAACGCTTTGATGCTGTTGCAGAACCCGAGTACTCATAGCAGTTGATAACTGCTGATGTAGGCGTCATCCCTCACGCAGTCCAAAGCCGCCCCTGCGGTTCAGGCAGGGAAGGCCGAGCCGGAATTTTGGAGATTTCACCGGTGAGGTACATAAACGGCAATGGCAGTTGATTTTCAGCTGGCGCCATGCAAGCTGGGCAGCCGGATATGTCATAGTCCTCGCTGCTCGAACAAGCTCCAGACGTTGTTATCGACGTGCAGCGCTAAGGCGCTCCACGGAAGCTCACCTGTCTCTGCGTATCGCTCCATGCTAGGATCGCAACGCAGACATAACGCCTTCAGTATTTATTCCTTCTATAAACTAGTGCGACGCACTGGTTGCAAGGCTTCCGTAGAACCCGCCTAGTTTTGCAAAAGCCGGCACGACTTCTGAAAAGACAACAAGGCGTTTCGGGGAGTGGAAAAGACGTGTTGCATGATTTTGTCGACATCATCACGCTACCTCTTCACACCTGTGGCAAGTCCTTAGAGCCTACCTCCTGGATGCCGTGCATTCATCCAAAAGTCTATTTATTCTCTCGGTGTCAACGGATTTCTCCCTGCTACATCTTGGGGCACCAAGGCTAGGGTATCATGGACAGAACTGTCGAGTACGTCAACTGGTCCCTAAAAGACGGGTGAAGGGCTGTCCAGTGGTTCAAGCAGGTGATAGACGCAAGACCGCGCCTGTTCCACCAAGGTGGTCGACGCTGATTTGGGGCACATGACACGAATACTACTCCCCCAGCATTAACACAGAGCTGTCCCCGCAGACGGCGCCCATCGACACTTCGTCTTCGAGCAGAGGTGCGTTCCTTTACTCGTGTGCAAGAAGCAGAATCAGTCTGAATCCTGAAAATGTATCACTGGCCTCTTCTTGTATTATTGATATGATCCAGCACAGGCGTACCGTAGGCTCGATACATGCCACTCATGTGTCACTGGCTCGGACGTGCTGGTGTCCTTTGTCGCAACTGCTACCTTGTTTGGAAAGGTTGCCAGTGCTCTGATGGCACCAGCGCTTACACAACTCAAACAAGCCAGAAACTGTATCGCTCATTCCAACTAGTGCAGACCCAGAGAATCTTCACCCTACTTCAAAGGTCGTGCTTTGGTGTTGTGCGTGAGGGCGACTATAGGGTTCACACGGTCCAAATTGCTAATTTGGGAAATCTGTACGAGGCCTCAAAGAGTTGTACCAGGTGGCACGTCACTGCAAGAGGTGGCGCAGCATAGGACCAAAGCAGGCCAGGTGCTACTGGGCTCTAAATACGTAAACATGTATATATGTATATATATATATATATACGAAAATTAAGCCCGGACAAGTCCTTCCGCAACCGTCCACATCAATTCGGGTCACTCGGTAGGCGTCTGCCTTGCTCGTAAAAGCGTCTTCTAGGCGACAGTGCGGCTTCTGGACCGATGATAGGCTGAGCGCATCCTTTTCCTCACGTTGTGCATCCAGTGACCTTATACTAGAGCACAGCTCACGATAGGGGACAGTGCTGACCGTGCTCTGGACGCCAAAACCCTGTCGAACCTCTCTCAGGCCCAGAGAGACTCTACCAGGCACGACTCTAAATAACAGCATCTCTTGCACTGTCGTGCCGATCTCCTAGTGGGGAGCTGCTCGACCCCGACATGCCCGCCGGACTCATGTCGCCAGCATCCCGTGTTTGGAGAGATCGATGGAGTAGTGAACGCCGTCTGTTTCTTCCCTTCTAGCGCAGGTGTCGGCGAAATCCACAATATATACATATATACATACGTACATACATATATATATCTCGTGTTATGTGGGCTGTGTCTGGAAGAATGGGGAAGGGCGCAGCGCCTGTCGGCGTCCCTGCAGAAATCACCACGCCATTGTCAGACGTGTGGCAACGTGAGCGAGCATTCGAAAAACCCATTCCCCGTTTATAAAGAGCGAGGAAGAATTCGGAAAAAACCTGTTCATCCTTCTCAGGAGGGCGCCTGCTTTTTGCGGGCCTCTGCATTCATGCTTTTGTTGACGCCGGCTGAGGAAATTGGGACTGCCAGCCTTTAAATTCTTCATAAAGGCAGTACTCGAGCCTCAATCGCTCAGCTTTTGCACCCCCCTGCCTGGTATTACACGTCATGCCGCTTCTCAAGGCAGCTCCGCCACCGCCGTGAATTCGGAATTATAAGCCTCTCCCCTCAAAGGCTTGCTCATTGTATTCGACTGCTGCAACCGCCGAGGATGCTTGCTGGTCGACCATCTGCAGACCCAGCAAACGTGTATCTTGAACCTTCCTTCCCCTAAATGTTGAAATAGCCCCTTCTGCACCTTTTAACAAGCACCATAGAATATCGACCAGCTCATCCAGATACCGCTGATGCTTCTCTAGATAACTTTCGTCCACTCCATTTGACGGCGCCACCTACAGATCCTTAGTGCCGCTTCAGCTGTTTCATTCAAACGCTCTCATTACGATGACAATCCCTGGAGAGGACTTATAGACAGCCCAGGTGGGATAAAACGTCGGGTAAGAAAGGCCCTTGACAGTGAGTAGAGCTTGCGATTTAAATCCTTGGTGTTTTGTGAGTCGGTCTCTGCACACCCGGCAAAAACTGAGGCAGAAATTCAAGGGGTCTGTCTCGTAGTCGATGCCCTTGTTGTGCGTAGGGGGCTCGTAGTCGTCTGCAGCGCCAAGGTCTAACCAACCGACTGTAGACAGTCGTTAGCAAGGAATGCAATGGACGAAACCCGCGATTGTCCTCGGCCTCCCTTCCCTGGAGCCCAAGTGCTGCACTCAATCAGTTCAGACTTTCGCCTTTCTTCAGAAACTGTAGTGGCGATCCGCTGCGACCAGCCCATCACGGCTACCAGGGGTACGACCAGTCGCCTCGGAAAGTCAGTCCCTCTGGTAGACGAAAAAAGTTCATGAGATCTCTCAAGAAGATCTCCCTTGGAGGCCAGAAATGGTGGCTCTCCTTTTCACGATCTTTCATGTAGACGAGAACCTTTTGCTCCCTTCATTTCCGTCAAAGAGATACTACCTCTGGCTCATCTTGAAGCAGAACATTCGATTAGTACTTTGGAATGAGTTCCGCCCTTTCTACCAGCGCAAGTCGTTTAGTACGAATAGCGAGTGTCTGCCAGTTTTACACATTGTCAGCTTCTACTCAGCTACGGTGTGCGACTGTATACGGACGATCCCAGAAACAAGTGGACGAATCGCCCATCAGCTGTATACGCCCCACCACACTCTCGAGCGTCTAGGCGCTCACGGCTCTCTACTTCGTTCACAATATTTAACATGCATCCGATACAGACGGCAAGGGGCATTCATGAGCGTCGTTGACAGCGCGCCTCAGCCGGCGTTGTCCACATTTGTAATTGCAGGCGAGAGCCTCGTAGACTAGTCTATTGTGGCGAGCGATTGCACAGCAGAGGAAACAGTTACCCTAGAGTTTAAATGTCAAGAGAATGGGCGGGAGAGTGTCGCGACGGTGTCAAGGGAGGGACGTGATACCTGTGTGCGGAGGACAACAAGCACGGCGCGGCCACAAATCTAGATTTTTCGCCAGGGGGATCTTTGTGCTCCGTAGTGTCGCTGTGTTCCTTGCGTGAAAGCACATATAATCGCTTGAAGCGCCAACGCAACAGAACGTCAGTGAACATGGATTCAGACCTGCAAGTGAGGCGCTGATCCAATGCACTTGGCATGAAAGACAAATCTTCCATTAGCCTTCTTCTGACCAGCCGCAAACCAGACAGGTAGTGACAAGTATGCGGGGAGGTTCTACGCCTCCTTACGTCGATGCGGCTTCGGCGATCACCAGCTCCAGCATACATAGTCCACGTAGCATGAGCCGCCCCACGATCCGTCAAACTTGATACTGTGTGCATTTGCTCTCTGACGTGCACTGTCCTTCGAGGCGGCTCTGCAATCTCTTCAACTGACGCCGAACTGCGGTAATTAGACCTTGTTCAAATTGCGCACTTCCGTCATTCGGACTCCTGTCCTGCGTCCTGCTTGCAGAATAGCCCATATAGCGGACTGCGCTAGTATGTCACTAGCACGGGTAGTATTATCGCATCATGCGACACTGGCAGATCGAAGCGAAGCAGGAGGCACAAGGAGTCCTAATATTGTGCCCGCTTCTTCCTCCTTTATTGATGATCGTGTTTCAGGATCCTATAGTGACACGATCACATCTTTGTGCGCTCTCAACGCGCAATGAATCTCCAGTGTGCCTCGAGAGGGCGGTGGCGCGCTGACAAACAACAGATACACGCCAAGTGTACGTGGCTCCGCATCTACTCGTAAGAACAGAAGACAGGCAGCTCAAAACCATTCAAGTCATAATAATGAGATGATGCGGCCTTTCTATTCTAGTGCAGTGCACGTTTGGTGTGACGTACGTGCACGCCAGGGTAGTACCATATCAAATGAGTTTATTAGGTGGATCCTAGAAAGCTGGAGGGCCGTTATTAATATATGAAGCGTTGGACATGCACTATGGATCTGCCATTCACAGCGGACATCCTGCGCTTCACTGGCACTCTGATCAAGAAACTGAACCGATTCGTGTATTCTGTTCGGGCACTACTTCTTCACGTGAAACCTGTCGTCCGCCTGATCCTCATAAGCGCCGTAGAACTCTGACGGTGGGGGGCATAACAGATCAATAGAAAGCGCAGTGCTTGAAACTCGCCCGGCAAGAGGCAGTGCCGTTTTGAGTGCCCATACCTGGAGGCCGAACGAAAAGGGGTGCACTCACGCCTCTCGAATCCCTGAGAGCTGTTAGAGTCTTGCTGGATTGAACCTGCGGTTCAGGCAGGGAAGGCCGAGCCGGAATTTTGGAGATTTCACCGGTGAGGTACATAAACGGCAATGGCAGTTGATTTTCAGCTGGCGCCATGCAAGCTGAGCAGCCGGATATGTCATAGTCCCTCGCTGCTCGAACAAGCTCCAGACGTTGTTATCGACGTGCAGCGCTAAGGCGCTTCACGGAAGCTCACCTGTCTCTGCGTATTGCTCCATGCTAGGATCGCAAAGCAGCCATAACGCCTTCAGTATTTATTCCTTCTGTAAACTAGTGCGACGCACTGGTACAAGGCTTCCGCAGAACCCGCCTAGTTTTGCAAAAGCCGGCATGACTTCTGAAAAGACAACAAGGCGTTTCGGGGAGTGGAAAAGACGTGTTGCATGATTTTGTCGACATCATCACGCTACCTCTTCACACCTGTGGCAAGTCCTTAGAGCCTACCTCCTGGATGCCGTGCATTCATCCAAAAGTCTATTTATTCTCTCGGTGTCAACGGATTTCTCCCTGCTACATCTTGGGGCACCAAGGCTAGGGGTATCATGGACAGAACTGTCGAGTACGTCAACTGGTCCCTAAAAGACGGGTGAAGGGCTGTCCAGTGGTCAAGCAGGTGATAGACGCAAGACCGCGCCTGTTCCACCAAGGTGGTCGACGCTGATTTGGGGCACATAACACGAATACTACTCCCCAGCATTAACACAGAGCTGTCCCCCGCAGACGGCGCCCATCGACACTTCGTCTTCCTTCGAGCAGAGGTGCGTTCCTTTACTCGTGTGCAAGAAGCAGAATCAGTCTGAATCCTGAAAATGTATCAGTGGCCTCTTCGTGTACTATTGATACTGTCCAGCATAGGCGTACCTAGGCTCGATACATGCCACTCATGTGTCACTGGCTCGGACGTGCTGGTGTCCTTTGTCGCAACTGCTACCTTGTTTGGAAAGGTTGTCAGTGCTCTGATGGCACCAGCGCTTACACAATTCACACAAGCCAGAAACTGTATCGGGCACTCAAACCAATGAAGACACAGAGAATCTCCGCCCTACTTCAAAGGTCGTGCTTTGGTGTTGTGCGCGAGGGCGACTATAGGGTTCACACGGTCCAAATTGCTAATTTGGGAAATCTGTACGAGGCCTTAAAGAGTTGTTCCAGGTGGCACGTCACTGCAAGAGGTGGCGCAGCATAGGACCAAAGCAGGCAGGTGCTACTGGCTCTAAATACGTATACATGTATATATGTATATATATATATACGAAAATTAAGCCCGGACAAGTCCTTCCGCAACCGTCCACATCAATTCGGGTCCACTCGGTAGGCGTCTGCCTTGCTCGTAAAAGCGTCTTCTAGGCGACAGTGCGGCTTCTGGACCGATGATAGGCTGAGCGCATCCCTTTTCCTCACGTTGTGCATCCAGTGACCTTATACTAGAGCACAGCTCACGATAGGGACAGTGCTGACCGTGCTCTGGACGCCAAAACCCTGTCGAACCTCTCTCAGGCCCAGAGAGACTCTACCAGGCACGACTCTAAATAACAGCATCTCTTGCGCTGTCGTGCCGATCTCCTAGTGGGGAGCTGCTCGACCCCGACATGCCCGCCGGACTCATGTCGCCAGCATCCCGTGTTTGGAGAGATCGATGGAGTAGTGAACGCCGTCTGTTTCTTCCCTTCTAGCGCAGGTGTCGGCGAAATCCACAATATATACATATATACATACGTACATACATATATATATCTCGTGTTATGTGGGGCTGTGTCTGGAAGAATGGGGAAGGCGCAGCGCCTGTCGGCGTCCCTGCAGAAATCACCACGCCATTGTCAGACGTGTGGCAACGTGAGCGAGCATTCGAAAACCCATTCCCCGTTTATAAAGAGCGAGGAGAATTCGGAAAAACCTGTTCATCCTTCTCAGGAGGGCGCCTGCTTTTTGCGGGCCTCTGCATTCATGCTTTTGTTGACGCCGGCTGAGGAAATTGGGACTGCCAGCCTTTAAATTCTTCATAAAGGCAGCACTCGAGCCTCAATCGCTCAGCTTTTGCACCCCCCTGCCTGGTATTACACGTCATGCCGCTTCTCAAGGCAGCTCCGCCACCGCCGTGAATTCGGAATTATAAGCCTCTCCCCCTCAAAGGCTTGCTCATTGTATTCGACTGCTGCAACCGCCGAGGATGCTTGCTGGTCGACCATCTGCAGACCCAGCAAACGTGTATCTTGAACCTTCCTTCCCCTAAATGTTGAAATAGCCCCTTCTGCACCTTTTAACAAGCACCATAGAATATCGACCAGCTCATCCAG
Source organism: Ochotona princeps (assembly GCF_030435755.1). Taxonomy (NCBI): domain Eukaryota; kingdom Metazoa; phylum Chordata; class Mammalia; order Lagomorpha; family Ochotonidae; genus Ochotona; species Ochotona princeps. Next base: position 51,225 of record NW_026701027.1, read on the forward strand.
ATACCGCTGATGCTTCTCTAGATAACTTTCGTCCCACTCCATTTGACGGCGCCACCTACAGAATCCTTAGTGCCGCTTCAGCTGTTTCATTCAAAACGCTATCATTACGGTGACAATCCCTGGAGAGGACTTATAGACAGCCCAGGTGGGATAAAACGGCGGGTAAGAGAAGGCCCTTGACAATGAGTAGAGCTTGCGATTTAAATCCTTGGTGTTTTGTAAGTCGGTCTCTGCACACCCGGCAAAACTGAGGCAGAAAATTCAAGGGGTCTGTCTCGTAGTCGATGCCCTTGTTGTGCGTAGGGGCTCGTAGTCGTCTGCAGCGCCAAGGTCTAACCAACCGACTGTAGACAGTCCGTTAACAAGGAATGCAATGGACGAACCCGCGATTGTCCTCGGCCTCCCTTCCCTGGAGCCCAAGTGCTGCACTCAATCAGTTCAGACTTTCGCCTTCTTCAGAAACTGTAGTGGCGATCCGCTGCGACCCAGCCCATCACGGCTACCAGGGGTACGACCAGTCGCCTCGGAAAGTCAGTCCCTCTGGTAGACGAAAAAAGTTCATGAGATCTCTCAAGAAGATCTCCCTTGGAGGCCAGAAATGGTGGCTCTCCTTTTCACGATCTTTCATGTAGACGAGAAACCTTTTGCTCCCTTCATTTCCGTCAAAGAGATACTACCTCTGGCTCATCTTGAAGCAGAACATTCGATTAGTACTTTGGAATGAGTTCCGCCCTTTCTACCAGCGCAAGTCGTTTAGTACGAATAGCGAGTGTCTGCCAGTTTTACACATTGTCAGCTTCTACTCAGCTACGGTGTGCGACTGTATACGGACGATCCAGAAACAAGTGGACGAATCGCCCATCAGCTGTATACGCCCCACCCACACTCTCGAGCGTCTAGGCCGCTCACGGCTCTCTACTTCGTTCACAATATTTAACATGCATCCGATACAGACGGCAAGGGGCATTCATGAGCGTCGTTGACAGCGCGCCTCAGCCGGCGTTGTCCACATTTGTAATTGCAGGCGAGAGCCTCGTAGACTAGTCTATTGTGGCGAGCGATTGCACAGCAGAGGAAACAGTTACCCTAGAGTTTAAATGTCAAGAGAATGGGCGGGAGAGTGTCGCGACGGTGTCAAGGGAGGGACGTGATACCTGTGTGCGGAGGACAACAAGCACGGCGCGGCCACAAATCTAGATTTTTCGCCAGGGGGATCTTTGTGCTCCGTAGTGTCGCTGTGTTCCTTGCGTGAAAGCACATATAATCGCTTGAAGCGCCAACGCAACAGAACGTCAGTGAACATGGATTCAGACCTGCAGGTGAGGCGCTGATCCAATGCACTTGGCATGAAAGACAAATCTTCCATTAGCCTTCTTCTGACCAGCCGCAAACCAGACAGGTAGTGACAAGTATGCGGGAGGGTTCTACGCCTCCTTACGTCGATGCGGCTTCGGCGATCACCAGCTCCAGCATACATAGTCCACGTAGCATGAGCCGCCCCACGATCCGTCAAACTTGATACTGTGTGCATTTGCTCTCTGACGTGCACTGTCCTTCGAGGCGGCTCTGCAATCTCTTCAACTGACGCCGAACTGCGGTAACTAGACCTTGTTCAAATTGCGCACTTCCGTCATTCGGACTCCTGTCCTGCGTCCTGCTTGCAGAATAGCCCATATAGCGGACTGCGCTAGTATGTCACTAGCACGGGTTAGTATTATCGCATCATGCGACACTGGCAGATCGAAGCGAAGCAGGAGGCACAAGGAGTCCTTAATATTGTGCCCGCTTCTTCCTCCTTTATTGATGATCGAGTTTCAGGATCCTATAGTGACACGATCACATCTTTGTGCGCTCTCAACGCGCAATGAATCTCCAGTGTGCCTCGAGAGGGCGGTGGCGCGCTGACAGACAACAGATACACGCCAAGTGTACGTGGCTCCGCGTCTACTCGTAAGAACAGAAGACAGGCAGCTCAAAACCATTCAAGTCATAGTAATGAGATGATGCGGCCTTT